>NC_087209.1:11399577-11409577 GCF_015104395.2 Macrobrachium nipponense | reverse complement strand
GTTTTTGGATACGATGTTATGATGTCACTGAAAATCAAGTAAGGAGTTCAGTGTACTATAAAAGTTCTAATTCCGTACATCTGCCGATAGTGATAACTGAATTATAATTATGGAAATAATAAAGAAATCAGATGGGAAGAAACGGCATTTGATGTCAATGACATGAAAAAAGTTTCAAATCATGAAACATCTGAGGGAAAAAATGAAGAGATGAAACGAGGAAGTTTGAAAGCTAAAGATTGAATTTAGAACCAATTACTCTGGACCAAAACGCTGAAATCGAGACACCTGGTTCTTAAGTTACTGAATGAAGTCTGGAACAAACTACTCAGAACCTTCTGTCTTTAGAATGTACAGTTTATTCATAATCGAACTAATTTTCTAGCTGTTCAACATAATCGAGTTGAAATAATGATATTTTATAAACACTAACTAGAACCATATCAAACGCCGTTTTGACATTCATTCTTTTTGGTAATGTTCCTCTACCTAAACAGCTTGACAAAAAATTCTGTTCGCCCCAATATTAAAGGCTCATATTAACCACGAAGCAGAAGAGTTCATTCCACTGCTTAGGGGAATGGAACACGAAATTGAGACCAAAACCCAAGCGGTGGGGCCTATGAGGTCATTCAGCGCTGAAAAATAGAAAGTAAAAAGGTTTTAAAGCTGTAACATGACACCAAGAAAAAAAAAACTCGCAGCTGCATCATGAAAATATTGTTAGGAGAGGCTGGTAAGTAAGATGGAAGGAAGAGAATATGAGCGGAGGTATAGTAAAAAAGAATAAAAGGGGGTTGCAGCTAGGTGTCGAGGCACCCTGCAAAGAACCTTAAATAATGCCTACGGTGTATCGCGTGAGATGCACTGATGGCACTACCCCAATATAGGGTTCTATTGTTTATAGGCATTTGAATGAACGCTGAATAAAGATGACTGAATCTCAATAGCAGAATCTCCAAGACAGAAATTCATTAACCAGATCTGACCAACTTCATCTAAAGCAGAAAAATCCAACCACCGAAGCAACAGTCCCAATAAACTATTTAGCTCTGAAGCTTCTTGTATTCAATAGCAAACTAATAATAAAAAGGTAAGATAACGAAATATGGCAAGAAAATAAACTACAATGATAAGTTTCAGATGTGAAAAGGATACAGAGCAAATCTTTTGTTTACTATACACCTCAGGCAAATGACGATGACTATGAAAAATGTGACAGAACCCATTAACCGGCGATAAACATCTCCTTCTCCTCCTCATCCTTTTTCTCCTCTACCTCAACCCCCTCCCCCTCCTCCTCCTCCAAGGGAAGAAGAAAAATCTCAAAAAAAAAAAAAAAAAAAAAAACGACCGTTGAGCTCCGGACCCCAAGTATACTACAGTAAATCCACGTCGAGAGCAAGCATACACATGCTTGAATTCAAGCAAATAAACTTCTTCTCAAATGTCTTTCAGTTAACGATGTAGAACATTTACATTGAAATATACTTTTTTAAGTATAAATATACACACGCATGCTATATATATATATATATATATATTATATATATATATATATATATATATATATATATTATATATTAGGGCTTGTGCCTTGTATGATAAGGCGCCCTATGAGGTAATGTTAGACTAGCGATAAACTTACGCTAAGTCGGTTGGTATTGCACTTCCATCTTCAATGGAGTGGTCTGGGGGTTTTGTAGATCACTTACGAAGTCGGTATTATTTTGTTAGTTATTACGACGATGTGTTAAACTCATGGTGAGGAGGTTCTTGTAGAAAACACTAAGTATAAAAAATTATATATTCTTCTGAAGTTTTACATGGTGAAGATCAGATATGATTGTACAAGTCTTCTAATAACGATAGCTTGATCGCTTCTGCCCAATGATGATGGCTAATCCTATTCCTCTACATGATAAAGCTTAGGTAAAGAGGTACAGGTCTTCTAATGACGATAGCTAACTCTGTTCTCCCTGTCTACCATCTCTGTTACAAGTTATGAAGGAACAGACAGTAGTTCGAACATATGAACATACTATCAGATGACATAGTTACATACGAACGCACAATCAAATGAGACACGCTACAGATCACGTAGGCGGTAGTTGTCTCAAGCAGGGAGCTTGGACTAATGTTTATAAACAATTGAATGACTACAGTGACGGCATGTTATCTTAGCGTCTCTAGTCTGATCACATTCTGCAAGCAATCTGGTTGACCTCTTGTAATATAAGCCTTTATATATATGGACTATTATTCCATATTTTTATTATGTAAACAACTTACATTAGCTCGGTCAGCTACCAAAACCAACACTGAATATTACTCAAACTTGACTTGCATTTGACTATAGGAGTGTGATACAGACACTATGTGAATATATATATATATAGATGTAAATTAAAAATTCATGGTGTACATGAATTGATTCAAGTAATAAAATATAAAACAATGATATTGGTAAATAATAGTGATCACGTGATATATAAATGATAGTTTTCACTTCATCTCTTTAAGATACTTATGCTACAGAAAATACTAATGTACTCTGATAATTGCATAGAATGAAGATTAACATGATAAAAATCATATTTTAACTGATAACAAAAGTTCATATATGAATTGATAAAATTATTAATGTTTATGCTGATTGATTCGTTGATTTTTATGCTAAAATGTTATATATCTGATTCATTAATTCATATACTAACTCATAAATAACTGCAGATATTGGTAAGATAAAAGGTAACAGATTGATTATAGGCTACCTGATTTGTTTATACTATGTATATGGATTCATATAATTATGATTAATATATGTGCACTTTAAATAGATTCCTATTGCGTACACGCAAAGATATATTTAGATTCTGTTATTTATGATCATTATATAAGAGATTCCTATGCGTACACGCAAAGATATTTCGACTCTGTTATTTAGATCAATATATATAGGATACATGATACTTTATATATATAGGATACATGACCGAGGTTATACTACTTCACTTTTAACTAGCGTTCGAACAACTTTTCGTCCATTACACAGTTCCAGACAACCACCTTTAGCCAAATGAACGGCCTTTTTCAATGGTTAAAACAAGGGGAAAATTTGCCTGGGCGGGTCCAACGTTCTATTTTTGCGCTACATACTTATTCTCTGCATCCTAAGCTACACGATTACGTTCGCGATGAAAAAAACATCCCCAGCACGAGTCCTTCGCCAGCAAAAGTAGAGTTGAATATCCTTCTGGGTCGTAATTGTCGGAAGTATGTCCCTTTTGTAGTAGAATCCGACAGCCGGGAGCCGTCCGCGCTTCCGCATTAAAACGAGATTAACGACGAGATACGGTGTCGGTCGAAGAAGTCCATGAAATTCCTTTCACATTGTAGGCGGTTGTTACTTGACTGTAGTCGTCCGCTGCGACGAACGATTTTTTTGAAGTTGCGATGTGAAACTCTCGTACTGCAGGATACTGTAACCAGGTTCCATTAATCAGCTGCAAGTGAAATTATACTTGTCACAAGGGCAAAGTAAATTCAGACGACATACATACAGGGGAGGGGATTGAGAGCCATTTAGACAGACGTAACCCACATGAATTCGCTGTACAAACTTTTTTATCCATGGCATTAACAATGAGTGAACCTACCCAGGTCTATGATGACTGTAAAAATATACCATAATTATAAAAAATAAATAGATATCAATACGAATCTCAAAGAAAATTCGATATTACTGGTAGTAAGTTACTAGACAAAGAAGTGGAAAAAACGGAGCTATTTGTAAGATTGCCAGGCAACATAAGAGTCAAAGAGAAGATTAATCATGATTCTGTATTTCTCTATGCTAAATGAAATTAAGTTGTGATAAAATCTGATCCTATGTGCCCCTAACAAAAGTTTCATATTCAATTTTCTACGTGCGCATCCTCTGAGGTTAATTTTTAAACTTTATTAATAGGTAGGAGATGCAACGAAAAAAAAACCCACTATGTAACTAATTTCTATAAACTTTGGGTTTTTCAAGAAAATGTGACATTTTCCCATGAATGTGATTTACTGGATTGTAATAAGCTAATGTTGCAAGTCCACAATCCTATAATCCATATCGTGCATACTTCTAAATGTCTTATGAGGTTCAGAAAAAAAAAAAATTATTCATTTTGTTGTTATAGAAATTCTATTTGCTTATTTTATTGTTCATTAATTTTAAAATGATTGTTGCAGTCCTTAACTAATTGCATTACACACACGGATAAGAATATGTTTATGTGGCCTGTCATGTGGACCTATGAACCACCTGTGAAGTTCATGAGCTAAGCATTCCTTTCTCCAGTCAATCTGCTTCGCAAGCAGAGATTAAGCCTGTGCAAGCAGATATTTGAGGTTAAAGAAAATCAATGCTGATACGGCAAACGCGACAGACCTTCCTAGAAACTGATGACGTCGTCACCAGCTTAAGAGTTACGTTACTTGCTGTAAGAGATACGACTTTAGTATTTTCAAATGATATTTTAGTGTTTTTTTAATTCTCCACCGCATGAGAAGAATGTCTGAAAAAAAAAAAAAACAGTACCAAAATTGAACAATATATTAGTTTCATGTTGGAAAACTGCATGATTATGGTAAATTAAATATTCCTTATTGAAACTAATGAAAAGTTTCCATACAAATTTTATACATATTATTAGCCCTGTATAAGATTCATATAGGATTATTTCATAGATAACATTTTCACTTCTAGACTTCCTGACTTTAAAATCTCTTTTATTTTATTTTATTATTTTATTTATTATTATTTATTATTTATTTATTTATTTATTTAATTTTTTTTTTTGTTTTTTCATTGACTACGAATATAAATCACCGGGACAGACAATATGTCAGTAGATTTTGATATGTGTTTGAACTTTTAGCTTATTTGTCATTACTAAAGCGTTAAGTTAGGAGTTCAAATCTTTACGCATATATATTTGGATATTTAATTATCTATGGTTACGTTTTGCTTATTGATTTTATCGTGATTCCTTTTTTTATTATAATTTGTAACCCTTCCGACTTCTTACGGAGTGTATTATATGACTCCACTTGGTTATCCATATTTAATTCTATTTTTTTTTTATATTTATTTAGTTTATATATATCTTTATATATATTTGATAAATTAATGGTTGGCTTGAATATGTGGAAAAGTGTTCTAGCGGCGTACCGTATAAGGCTACTTGCGGCATCAATTCTATAGATACAAGATATAAGATAAAGGTATTTAAAACCGCGAGAACCGCTATAATCCAGTTCGGATCCAATATCACGAGTTGTAACTCGTAAGACATTGACACTTCCTATTTAATTATCCGTTATTCTACCAAACCGATTGACTCTGGGTGATAAAATATATTATTGGTTTTCTTAATGGAAAGGAATTCACACAACGTGTTATGGAGATTATTATTGATTTACACCACCCGAGTCAGATTTATCATGTGTGAATTCCATGTTTACTGATTTAGCACTCATAAATATTCCTAACGCACTCAATTGCGGTGTTTGTTTTTAGTGCTATTAATTCATATATCGTGTCAAGGACTATTGACACTAAGAAGTGTTTATTCCTCTGTCAGACTCGTAATTCTGTTAATAATTCTACGTATATTCTTTCAAGGATTGATTTGCACAGGATAGGCCCTTAAACTGACAGGTGTCTTAGTGTATCCCTTGTTTTCATGACACGTGTTACAATTAGTTATGTGCTTTTTATATCTGTAAGCATTGTAGGCCAGTAAAATAGTGATTTGGCTTTCTGTGACATAGTAGGGAATCCTGATGACGGAATGCAACCAGTTTAGGACGATTGGTATGAAAGAGATTATTACTACTACCTGGTCGTTAGTCATCTGCTGTGTTCTTCGGGTTTTCCTCGTCACGGACCTACATAATAATACTTTACTTTGATTACATTATTCTGATACACATACTTTAAATATACTTTGCTTTAGGGTTTCTGCTCTGAAGGGTTTATTGTTTTTGTTTAGCCGCTGACCCTGTTTCCGTTTCGAAGTGTTTATTGTTTTGTGTTTATTGTTTGCTTATCGCTGTTGACACTTGCTTTGTTCAGTTTGTAACAGTTCTGCGCTCCGACCCAGATATTCAATGCTCGCGATCTCTTGGGTTAAGGAATTTTCTTGTTTAGATACGGTTTTAACAATAGGCACGGATGTTTCTATATCTTTTAGTCCATTAATGGTTCTTTGCTGTATGGTGCGGGATTGCGGGATAATGCGTCAGCTATGATATTTGCTTTCCCCAGGTAGATATCTTACTTGGCTCCAAAGACCTGAATGATCATTTGTCACCGAGTTCCTTTTGGACTGTGATTAAAGCCTTTGAAAAACTCGGTAAAGGACTCATGTTCAGTAAGGACTTTATCAGGATAGCCATAGATTATGAACTTAAAACGTACTAGTGAGTTAACGATACCTGCCCTTCCTTGCCTATTACTGCATATTTACTTTCAGAGGGCTTTAGTTTACGTGAATAAAAAGCTATAGGAAAGAACTGTTTATCATATTACTGAAGTAGTATCCTCTTACCCCTTGGTCTGAGGCGTCTGTTGCAATAAAAAAAAAATTCCTATTTTTTAAATCAGGGATTTTTAAGTTAGGTAAGCTGCATTTTCCGCTTTTAAGATATCGAACGCCTGTTGATGCTTTTCAGACCATAATAAATCTACGCTCTTCTTCGTAAGATCTGTTAAAGGAGCTGTCATGATTGAAGAGTTACATATTTACATACGATTGTAATACCCACTACAGCGCAAAGTGCTGTATCCCCCTTTTACGTTAATAAGTACCGAAAGTTATGAATAGCCGACACCTTACCATGGACTACTTTTAAGACCTGACCAGACACATAAAACCTAGATAAACATGTTCGGTTTTAAAAACTCACATTTAGATATTTTACTCTGAGATTATTTGTCTTTTGTCTCTGTAGCACTAGCTCATCTTTATGTGAATGTACTTCTAAGGTATTAGAAAAGATTACAAGATCATCCATATAGGCATGTAGGTATCCCTAAAAGTCTCCAAACACTATATTGTAATCGCGCAACGTAAGCCGGAGGCAATACGTAAAAAATTGATAATGTCCCCTGAGTGTGCTGAAAACGGAGTATGAGGTACAATCACTTAGGTAATGGTATCTGGTAAAAGCTTTTAAGTAAGTCCAAGCTGGTGAAAAATTTATTCTAACCTAACAGAGATAAGATGTCGTCGCTACATGGCACTGGAAACTATCGGGAGTCATTTCTTGTTCAAGCGACAGAAATCTACGCAGTACGCCAAGTCCGATCTTTTATGGCATGACGTTTTGAGGGAAAATTATATGGGCTATTTGATTTCTAATGGCTCCTATTACTAACATATTTCAACTTCGTCATTTATCTCTATTTTGAAAATTCCATTGAGAGTCTATACGAAGGTACGTATATAGCTTTATGTTTGTCCTTAGACCGTATTTTGTGTTAAATTACATCCGTTTTTTTTTTCCTCCGAAATCACTCGCTAGTGGAGAAACTTCCTGGTATTCAGATAAAAGATAAAAAAAATTTCTGCTGAATCACCTCTGCTTGAATGACTTTACGGATATTACTTTAGATAGATTAACAGAGAGATTCATCCACGACTGGTTGGGCGTGATTAAAAATTAGCAACAATAAAAAATGCGATATTTATAACTTCCGTATCCACGATATGATACTTTTAGGGCTTTGTTCGCGGAAATCGTTATATTTCAGAGTGTCGGGAAGGATTAAAATTTCATTTCCAGCAAAGTCTTCTTACACGCAATAAGACATTCGAGGGTGCATGCTTCTCGAGATTTTGCGTGCAAAGTGCGACTGCGGTTGTGGGAGAATTCTGTTGGGTCATTTGAACAATGTTACGATTATGAGACCAAATGTATAGTTCCTTTATATAAGTTATTATTTGATTAACTGTCTCATTTTTGTTCAAACGGATTTTAATATGTTTGAAGGTTTATAGGATTTCCCTTTGATAAACACGCCTTATTTTGCAGGATTGTAAGTTAATATTTTGTATACCCCTAGATGAATCTTACAATTACACTAGATACAGATCAATGTTTTTTATAACTATAGAGGTATCTGTAAACGCTCGCTTATCCGGACTTCTCATTAGGGAAGTTCGAACAACAGACGGTGAGTCCGTAAATACAGGATATTACGTGTACTAAAGGAATAAACAAGATATTCTAATTTTTACGGCGCGTACAGTCGGGCTTTATCCACCACTACTTATAATAACTTACGTATTAAAAAAAAAACGAAAACCTGCTCTGATTACTTTATACGGTCGTGTGTTTCATAGGAAAAATCCTTTTTAATTCAAAAAGATATCGGTATGTATGAACCAACATCGCTTTTCCCCACTCTGCTAGAGTCGCTTATTGTGTGGAATTTGCTTTGCTTTGAAAACTCGGCAGATTTAACTGGCCTTGACCGCTTGACTAGGTGACACAGTCACCGAGTTTGCTTGTTTGATTCTGAACGGGCTACTGTTTCTATTTCTTTTTGTAATAATTAGGTCCTTCTCTTTATTACCATCGGCAACGTATTGTGTGTTTTTAGCATTATGTTGCTGGTTACGTATAAACAATGAATGACGAACTATTAGGAACTGAGCGATTACTAATAAGACAAGTTATCACTACTGCATTCAATATTAACTGTTTGTACTTCATTCTTTGCTAAAATTTGAAATAGTGAGGAATCCTGGTCAGCGCATTTAGCCTAATGAAAGTTTTTTTTTTTTTTTTTTACAGACATGTTATTCCTTGCAATCCAGCCATATTTTTAAAGTTAAGTTGAGTCATTGAGGTTCGATATTTTATATAACTCAAAAAACTCAAGCTAAAACTGCGATCGACTTTGCAAAGGAGCATTTATTGTCATGGCCCGAAATAGTGTTACCTCTATTTTATATAGATTTGTACGGGTGTTCCACTTGTTTTTTGTGTGTTTTCTAATCACTACGGTGCTTAACGACCTATCCATGCATCTGTATAAATACAGACGTCCCCACTGCGTAAACGCATATTCACTGTTTAATATGATTTGTTACGTAAGGGATTAATAATCACCCAAAATGATAAAATTTAACATAGTATGATAGATTATGATATTTCAGTAGAACTTCTGGAAAGAACAGACACTCAATGTGATAAATCGCAGTAGCGAATCTCATGAGTGTAGATAATTTCTGTAAAAAAGTAAGATTAAGAATGTCTCGTAACTTCAGCCACAGGAATAACGAAATTCGACCTGCAAAGGAAACACTCAAAGTTACTCCAAATGAATAAAAAATTGTACTTAGCTTGCTTTTGTGGGAAGTCACGGTGTTCCGATAACGACACGGCCTTGGTCCTCCTTCTCTATTTAGCGGATGACCTGGTTTGGCTTCAGTTTCTTCCGTCCCCCTGCGCGTTGTTTCGATGATTCGAGCCCTTGAAAATCCGATGCTGCAGACGCGTTCGGTTTGTTTCTTGCAGTGCCGGAAACGCTCACTAACGATGTTTTCTTGAATGATTCTAATGAGAGCGAAGCTTCCGTTGCCGTAGAAAAGGACACGTCGGTTGTTTCTTGAAGTTATTCACTAACGATGATACTAAGTGCTTGAAGAAATCTCTTGCTTTCGTCGTCGTTGAAGAGTTCTTGTTGTTTCTGAAGTTGCTCACTAACGATGATACTAGGTGCTTGAAGAATCTGCTGCTTCGTCGTCGTTGACTTCTTATAGATACATGATTTTATTATTCTGGTTTTTCTTCGTTAGGACGTTGTAGAGTTCTTCTGGTACGCTGGCCACTAATATTAGGGCTTGTGCCTTGTATGATAAGGCGCCCTATGAGGTAATGTTAGACTAGCGATAAACTTATGCTAAGTCAGTTGGTATTGCACTTCCATCTTCAATGGAGT
>NC_087209.1:11384577-11397077 GCF_015104395.2 Macrobrachium nipponense | reverse complement strand
ACAATAAATCGCATAGAAAAGATATAACTAATCAATAAAAGAAAAAATAATAAAAACAACATTATAAATAAACAAATAGCCAACCTTCTCTCAAACGTTACCAACAGCAAAACGAAGACAATTTAACACAGTTAAAAACAGCCAGAATAAATGAAAACGATGAGCACCAGTCTCGGTGACGCCAATCCGTATGACTTCAGAGAGGGCCTCCGTTCCTTGAACGAAAATATAAGACGTTTTTGCAGGCCCACACCCCCTTTTTTTTCACTCGTAAACGAGATGGATCAGCCCCATCGTCCTACAGAACTAGACCAGACTTGTCATTTTATTTTAACGCTTAGCGCTTTACGACGATGTAACATACATACCATACAGACTTGGACAATTTTAAGCTGGAACTTTCTGAACAGATTCATTTTTATCACCAAGTATTAACATTCTTTTCACTTAAATAATCCTCATTGTAGCACGAGTCTTCAATTGGAGAAACATATCCACAGTTATGTAAATGTACATATATAAAAATATTTTTCGGTTACTGTAAAAGTAAAGGGAAATCCTCATCCCGTCAGTAAGCAATATTAAAAAATACATGAGTTTAAATTTAAATATATGTACATTTACATAACTGCGGATTTGTTTCTCATTCTTTCACTGTCTGAATAAAGTTGTTATTAAAAGTATCTATGACTTGCACTTCATTTGATTCTACTGTTATCAAAATTAAGTTGAACTGTAAATTTAGCGCCAATTACACTGTCGCCACTTTCATCATAATCAAGTAATGAAGCTTTTCATTTCCTACACGACACGAATTCATTAATCTCTAAATCACCTCAGTCACCAATAAATTCACTTTCTATTTTATCCCTAAGTACGACTCAAACAACAGATAACTCTACCTCGCAGATCGTTTACATTCTATTTCTTTGAACTATGACCTATGGCGACATTATCTTTAAATACTAAGGTCAAGGCAAAACAGGAAAAACAGAAGGTTTCAACACGAAAGGAACCGACAGACCAGGCATTATTTGATTACAACACTTGGTTAAAAATAAATATAACTAATTTCGTTGCTGAAAAAGTAAAGGAAAATCGTCATTCCGTCAACAAGCAATGTTTTTAAAAAATAAGTTTGATATAACATCGAAAACAAGTAGCACCGGTTCGGCCTTATTATAAATAAATAAATATAACTAATTTTCGGTTGCTGAAAAAGTAAAGGAAAATCCTCATTCCGTCAGTGAGCGATATTTAAAAAATATAGGATTTTGATAACTTCGAAAACAAGTAGCACCGGCCTTGAGAGAAAAAAAAAAAAACGATAAGAGACAAGTGTGCTATCGCAGTATATCATTCGGTGGTTTGCGCATCCCTGACGTCAATTATCATGAAACAGAAAAACAAGCAAAACACCGCCAGGAACCATACACTGAGCCAGCAGCTTCTCCCTTTCAGCTCCTGAGCACGGAAGAGATCACGGTGTCCCAAACCACTCGTTGAATAAGTAAAAATGCAATGTACCGAAAGGGGTCGGCAAGGTGGGAACAAAATAGGAGTAGGGGGAACCACTGATTTTTCAGAGAGAGAGAGAGAGAGAGAGAGAGAGAGAGAGAGAGAGAGAGAGAGAGAGGGGGGGGGGGGATTATAAAATGAAGATAAAGGGAAGTGGAAAAATTAGAAAATAAGAGAAAGATCGATGTCATTCAAATCAAATTTCAATCGAAAACCACGGCTGCTTTGATATGGCCATTTAATCAAATTCTAAAGAAAAGGTGAGGTAATTTTATATAAAAAGAAAGAATCTTTACTGGGTGAGAAAGAAAGGTAATTAAAAGCACCGCCTTTGATTCAGATGTTTCAATAACGGATACAAAGAGGACCACCACAAAAAATAGAGCATCATTCTTAACAAGGAT
Source organism: Macrobrachium nipponense (assembly GCF_015104395.2). Lineage (NCBI taxonomy): Eukaryota > Metazoa > Arthropoda > Malacostraca > Decapoda > Palaemonidae > Macrobrachium > Macrobrachium nipponense. Next base: position 11,395,155 of record NC_087209.1, on the reverse strand, counting down.
TGGTAAGGCCTCACGAGGAAAATGACGTGACAAGTGAAACAGGATAACTCCGGGAGGGAAATTTTAAAATCTGAATCATTCCAGCAATAATTTCAGCTCGAACTCCCAAAATGAGAGGAGACAACACAGGCCAAATTTCTCAAAAATGCTAAATAAACGTAGGGCAGAAAAGATGATTAGTGAAACCTCCGAATTAAAATTATTACTCACAAATCATCCACAGATCGAAATCGGAAAAAAGTTCATTCGAACAGAATCAATGCAGCTTAAAATTAGAGTAAATATTTTAATTAAACAGAAGGAAGTACATTGCAAAAAAATTATTTAGGACGAAAGGTAAAATATCTATTAAATGAAGAGTCCTGGAAAACACCAAACCAATTGGACTGGGTGGATTTGATCATGATAGTTAGGCTGCCAAGTCAAGCACACGGGAACGTTGGGCAAACTATAGATGAAGACAGTGAGAATGAGTGGGTTAGTGTGGTTGGAACAAGAAAAAAAAAGAAACCATAACCCAGAAAATGAAGGAGTTGCTGTACAATGATCTAAAGATGGAAATAGGAGAAAGCCCCTACTGTACAACTAAGAATAACAACTGAAACGTTTGGACAGCAAAAGACCAAAGGGAAGGCACGGCATTTGGTGAAACCATTTAGCGAATAACAGAAACATATATGAGGACGGTTATATGCGCAAACATTTGGTAAATAAAACTTGCCTAAACCTTCTAAGTCTAAGTTGACTCGCCTTCCTCTTTTTGTAAAGGCCACAGTAATCGAACAAGGACAATATAGCGGTCGAACAGTGAATTGAGTTGAGTTGAACATAAAATTTAGGCCAAAGGCCAAGCGCAGTAAAAGGTTTGAAAGGTGTAACAGGAGGAAAACCTCGCAGTTGCACTATGAATCAAGTGTTAGGAGAGGACGGAGAGTAAGATGAAGAAAGAGTATATGAAAGGAGGTACAGTAAAAGGAACGAAAGTGGTTGCAGCTAGGGGTCGAAGGCACGCTGCAAAGAACCTTGTAATGCCTACAGTGCACCGCATGAGGTCCACTGACGGAACTACCCCCCTACGGTGGATCGAACAGTCAAAAAAGAAACTCTGGGCAGCCTCCAATAACCTTGAGTCCTGACGCTCGTACCAGTACATCAGAGAAGTGAGAACATACGCAGCGAAACTGGGCAAAGTCTTTATGCCCAGCTACTTTGCCCGGCTTTGCCAGAAGTTTTGAGAGAGATATCAAGAACAACGAGGAGAGTTTCCAAAAAAGAAATGAGAGCAAGGAAGATCACGCCTAAGTAATATATGGAACGAAGTTCACTGTCGATCTTGCTTTACTGACAGAACTTCTAGAAGTTCTGCTTGTGATCCCAGAGAAGAAAGTTATAATCAGAGTGCTTGTGAAAGTAATAACTAAGAGAAGTTTATGACTGTTTTTCGACTGAGAAAATTAATTGACCTTGTGAAAATGACAGGGATAGTAGACCGGATAAATAATAATTGTATTGGTAGTAATTCTCACTTTCATTTGCACAATCGAAATATCACATTTAAAATAGATAACTAATTATTATGTTTTTTAACTTGTATAGCTACCATCGTTGTTAATAATAATAATAATAATAATATATAATAATAATAATAATAATAATAATAATAATAATAACAGAACAGAGAGCCCAAGCAAAGCAGAAATTCTACAAGAAAGAAAATGCTGTCTGTCAAGAGGCTGTTAGCTACGAAATACGAAATTGTAAAAAATAGCGCCCAACTCCTGTAAACGTCATTGGGTCCTTCGTGGGTCAATGTCCTCGTGGAAAAAAAAAAAACGCACTTACAACCATGTCAAGATGGTGCGCTTTAAAATCACAGGTCCACTATTAAGAATTATTTCGCTAAAGCCTTAAATAACTGTTAAATTGTAGTAATTATATATATATATATATATATATATATATATATATATATATATATATATAATACACACGCCAAACAAATATTAAGCCACCACTACCGTTAAATATCAATAGCTCAAGAATAGCTGACACTATGGTAAATGATAGTGCTTCGTTACCAGTGGGGTTTGAATCCCACCGGCAACGGACTACTATGAATCATCATTTCCTTTGGCGTAAGTTAATGCAGATGTATAGTGAACTGGATATTGAACGATATTTGTGGCTTTATATTTGTGAATCTAGGTAAAATATGTCACGGTCTTTGTGACAAGAATTCATACATACATACATAAATACATACACATATTTATATACATATACATAAATCCTCATACTTAATCGTAAAAGAAGCGTGAAATCTCAAGGGAAGTGACTGACGGCAACATTCAACGAGAATTTAAAATCCCCTATGCATTAGTCCACCCTCGACGCCAGCTGTCAACTCCGAAGAAAATGGGAATCCATTTTTTTTCGTTCGCGTGAAGAGAAAATAAGACGAATGACGTTTGAAAGGAAGGACGGAGCGGCTCTGAATCCAACAAAAGGGGGATTTTCTTCCAAGACGAACGATCGAGGGGAAGGATCCATAAAGAAAAAAGGAGATGCAAATAGCGGCAATGGAGAAATGGGTCTTTATGGGATGTTCATCCGTGTCTAGGTTTTGTGAGGAAAAAAAAAATATGCTCGAAGTTTATTCTTCGCAATTGAGTTACCGAGTTTCCTGTACAGCGTATAATCAAGACCACTGAAAATAGATCTATCTTTCGATGGTATCGGTATAATGCTGTATAAGCCCCGGCCCACGAAACTAACCACGGACCGGTGGTGGCCTGGCTTCTATCGTTGCCAAACGCACTATTATGGGTAACTTTAACCTTAAATATTATAAAAACTACCGAGGTTAGATGTTTGATGACTGGAGGGTGGATGATCAACATATCAATTTGCAGCCCTCTAGATCTTAGTTTTCAAGATTGGAGGGCGGACAGAAAAAGTGCGGACGACAAACAAAGCCGGCACAATAGTTTTCTTTTCAGGAAACTATACAGGCAGTAAAATCGAATACAGAAAATACAATAAGCAAATGTTCAAATAGGCCTACGTTAGTCAAACCTGAAAAAAAAATATCACTATACTCTGTTTTTTTCCATATGTCCACCCACCTGTGGTGTTTGCGTATGGTAACACTGCGTCCCGGGCTTTAGGTAGTTACGCTATGTGTAAGTTTTACGTATATGAAAGGATATCTGGGCGTACATTTGCAACTGAAAAGTGTTTTAATAATTTACTGTATGCGAATTACACCGTTAATATTCGAAATAGGGTAATTATTATTGTTGAATGTAAGCAGAATGGAACTATCTAAAGCCCGGGACGCAGTGTTACCATACGCATATACCACACGCTGGTGGACAGATGGAAAAAAACCGAGTATAGGCTCATGTTCGTGTTTAATGATTCATACATTTTGATACAATCTGTGATTCGCGTCTACCTTGACAACACTAAAGCAGATGCTGATAGAAAGCTAATTAAACAAATGAAAGTCACAAGGACTAGTAAAATTAAAGTAAATTGAAAGAAAAACATAAATATAAGCTTAATTATTATTTCTTGTTTTTATAAAATTAGGTGCATTGCAGTAGTTCCCGGTCATTAACGCTAATTATTTACGACATAATGAAAGGATAATTAACGCCTCATTCATCAAGTTTGGATTAAAAAGTCTTAGTATTATGTATTATTACCCAGTCATCTCGTGAACGGCGAGCAAGAAAGACTTCATTTAACATTCAGGATTAAAATCCGACCTTTGTGAAAGATAACTTTCGAAGCAATATGAAATATTACAGTATTTTTTCAGTGTTTATAATTCACATGAACAACTATTTCTCTCCCCATTTGTGAATCCTCACAAATCAAGGCCCTAATTTTTCCTTCTGTTGAGATCAAAGAAACACTGAACGTACCTCCAGCTCCCGCGTCAATAAAATTGTCGTTGCGACGCCACTAATAACTAACCAATCAGTCAACCTCCAGCTTAAAAGTTAATCTCTCCTTTGCCCATCCACTCTGCTCTTCCCTATTCAATGTTGGGAGGTAGAATAGTGGTTCTTAACCTTTTTATTATCACGTCCCCCTCTAGATTTTGGTTCTTCCGTCCCACGGCTACCTTGCATGTATGAGTCAAATTCCCTCCAGATTTAAAAGAAAATGAAGAAAAGGGAGAGAGAGAGAGAGAGAGAGAGAGAGAGAGAAAAAAAAGAAAGAGAAGGGGTTTCGAGAGATAGGGAGGGAGGTCAATAATTACAAAACATGCCAAGCCCAACGAGTCTAACTAGAGTAGCAGACTATAGGAAACTAACATTATAAGTACATACTTTTGCATTTTTTTATATTCTGAATATTAGTTTCTCACTTGTTAAGAGAATAACGAATGTAATTAAAATTCTTTTTTATTTTTCCTTATGGCTCGCGTCTCCATGGAAATTGCTGACGCTCTCCTCTTCACCCTCCCCTCCCCCTCCCCCTCCCCCCTTTCCCCAACGTTGAGAACCAATGAGGGGAAAGAAAGGCGTAAAAAATGACCAGTCTTACAAACCTACAAATCACTCGGAAAAAGAAAAAAATAAAAAAGTTTACCCATAGGGGAATACAAGTACTATCTCGCTATGCAGTAAATCGTACTCGCAATACTGACCCCCCAGAAAAAAAAAAAAAAAAAAAAAAAAAGAAAAAAAAAAAAAAAAAAAAGAACGCTAACCCCAGCACCACACCAAAACAGTATGAGGAAACTTTGGCCGCATACTCATTTCTCTCGTTATGTGTTATTCATATTCAGACGCCTTATATGAACAACTAGTATGTTTATGGAGTTCTGCAAAGAGATTTATGAGATTTAAGCTGTCAGAAGTAGTACAGGGGGGCTCTCGCCCATTCGGTTGGGGGAGTTCTCTTCTTTCTGTATTTCTGCATATATATATTAATTCATATCAAATTTTTTGGAACGTCACCTCAATAAAACAAGACCATGTCAGCGTAATTGTTCATGCAATCAAGGTATGCACCACGTGTTCAATGCTCTGTTGTATAAATATATTCAGAAATCAGCCATTTCATACAAACCAATAATTATAATAATAATAATAATAATAATAATAGTGGGTACTCATGAGTTATGGTCCAGTATATCTATTTACAGATTACACTACTCGAGAACATTACTCAGCTGCAGTCATTTCGTATTTACAAATATTTTTGTGTTTGTGACGTCCCGCAAGCAATGCCTGAGAACTTTATCCCTTGGCCTTCTTTATGTGATAAAGAATGATCACTGACACTTACCAGGCAATAAAGAAATAATCCGTTGTAGGAGTAACATTATTTCCCCACAGGCACTTCAGAAACGCGAATAATACCGAACACGGCCACACGCTAACTGGTCACACCGACACCGAGAATGATTCTACCGCGACGATTAGGCAGTTGTAAAACTCTTCGATCTACAAGTTTGAGAGTCCCTACAATGGCCGGCTGTGGATGTTAAAGTGATTAAGTGACTAAACTTCATTAACTTCAGTCATCTATAAGAAACCTCCATGCACATTTCTTTATTATTAAAAAACTTTGGCATATTTCATTGACAGCAGGCTTGATTATTTTCATGACATGTCTTGTAAATAAAAGGGAGAAATCTGAAATCTAATCTTCCTATTTCTATGGAGTCTGGAGATTTACAATGTAATGGAGCTTGTACCACAGAATGTCTTTCAGCCAGGAGAAGCATAAAACACAACCAACAACGTTTAATTCAAAATTACAGAGAACAACATTGTAACAACACATGCGTCGCCTACCCACACTGCATTCTACGAAGTTACACTTACATGAAATTAATGTCTTTTTTTTTTTTTACGTCCAAGCTTTGAAGTCATTTGCATATGAAACACTGGGAATGAATCCGCTGTATAGACAGACTTAGGCTCACTGAAATTACGTGGATTATTCCATTCTCTCGAGGAATAAATATATGAATGAAACCTGAAACTCTAGTCTAGGCTATTGAGTCAAACACATGTGTACTTTCTGTCACTCAGAGCGTAAGAAAGTGAAAATTGGGTAGAATTTCCTTTAACATACTGCTTAACATTAGATATATCTGTTATATAATCTGTTACAAACATCAACTTTCCCTTTCCGAACATTGTTGTGCAATGTAATATTCATAACCCAGCCAGGTGGTTCAAAACAATTACACACATTGGCGTACTAAATGGGGGGCGGTGAGGGGCGGGGGGGGGGGGGGGGGGTTCCGCCCCGGGTGACAGCTTGATGGGGGGTGTCATAAATGCTCATAGAATATATCCAATTCTTCCCTTTGATGTTTCCAACTTTATTATTATTATTATTATTATTATTATTATTATTATTATTATTATTATTATTATTCAGTGATTTTCTGAGGCAGGAATCGCCCGTTTTCTTTATACCATACGCTTATTATAAACAAGTGTGTCACTTGTCTCGCTAAGGTATGCTGTGCTTATTTCTTTGTCTTTTCGCTTATATATTCACATTTGAATGCTGTGATTATGCTGAAAGGTGCATAAAGTGTTAGATACGATGACTATATATAAGTATTACAAGATATCAACCCAAAAAAATGCTATATATTAATTCCTTATCAAAATTCTCCAGTTATTGGGGTGTTGGGTTGAGGGGTGGCGGGGTGCAAAGGAAATACTAGCCTGGAATAATCTGCCCCGGGTGCCAAATACTCTAGGAACGCCTCTGATTACACAAAAGTTTTATCGTGCTTGAAACTAAGAAACACGTCTCCAAACTTGATTAAACAAGCAAACTTCTGACAGATAAAAGCACACGTATTCCAAACGTCATTAAACAAATATTATAACTCATCATAGTAAAATTCACAACAATTCATTAAAAAAAAAAAAAAAAAAAAAATTAGGCCGTTCTAAATCACCTTTTAAACTGGGCTGATCCCATTTCATTTCAAATTGAAAACTAAATCCACAAGCTGCATGATTTCACCCGTGCTCCGAACAATTCTATAGTAATAAAATACGAGTGTTTTTTTCTTTTTCTTTTTAGTTCTCCCAGATGGTGACAGTAGGATTGAAATGAAACAACCACCCACCCCCTGCAAACCGGTTTGATCGCCCCCTGGGGGGTGGGGGAGGGAAAGGGTTGGAGATATCCATCGTCGAAAATGTTATGAACTTGGTCATCATGTTTTCAAAGAACAGCTAGGCTGTGGTGTGTGAAAAATGCGAAATGAACTAAAAAATATAACAATAGCAAATACCATGAATATACACTCAGGGGCGTCATTTGGGGGGGCTAGGGCCACCAACTGGTCCCCCCAAGACTCAACTTGCCCCATTCCGCCCAAAGCCCCAAGAAGTAACAGCATGCCTGCTTTTTAAATGTGTAATCATAAATATATGAAAATTCTCGGAAATATTACGTTTCTTGATCCTTGTCTGTCCATTAGCTACCAGTGATCAGGAGATAAACAAACAGGGGAATGGGAGGAGTCTATAATTTTTGATGAAATATCTTGCTCATGTGGCTTCAAAAAACACATAAATAGCTCGGAGAGAGAGAGAGAGAGAGAGAAAAAAAAAACTAGCTGATTAGGCTCACTTCGCTCGCCAAACCGTCTTTGCCGCCGCCCGCCCTCCCCAACCCCGCCAACAAAAATCTGAAATGACGCCCCTTAGGAATGTATGGATGAAACATGAAACTCTAGTCTAGGCTATTGCTCAAACACCGGTGTACTTTCTGTCATCCAGCACGTAAGATAGTGAAAACTTGTAGAATTTCCTTTAAACATAATGCCTAAAATTTTGAATAGATATATCTGTATATAATCTATTCCAAACCTCAGTTTTTTTCCTTTGCGAACATTGTTAAGCAATGTAATATTCATAACACAGCCAAGTGGTTCAAAACACTTACACAAAGCAAGTTTTATCGCGCTTAAAACTAAGAAACACGTACTCCAAACTTGATTAAACAAGCGTAACTTCTGACAGATAAATGCACACGTATTCCACTCAAATATTATAACAACTGTTGTATTGTCATTATGAATAAAACCTTTTGCATTGATGATGTAGGTATCTTACTTGGAATTGGAAATTAGCGATGAATCTATGCCGTGTATGGGTGAGAACGTATCAGTGTTTGTAACTTTGTATTAGTTTGACAATTGACGTGTTCTATCTTTCTCGCTCCCCTTTTCCGGTGGAGTTCCTCATGGCAGGTTCTTAGTTCACGCATGTTGGTTATTATGCATAGTTGCATGTTACGGTGAAATTAGAAGAGTTGAATTAATAAAATAACCTGGGCTGTGAGTAAAGTGTACAACTTACGCGTTATAAGCCAATGAAGAGAAGCAAATAACCTTTAGGCATGTAAAATGTACAACGTACGCTCACCAACCATCAACGAGCTTGGTCTGAGGTATAGTCACTCACATAAATTATGAATGTCTCCGGGCATACAGCTGAGTTCCATCCAACTCCTTTCTCTACAACGGGTCTGAATAGTGACGTAAGACGGCCCCACAACGAAACTTTTCTACGGCAGAGTTAGGTAGTTGGACATTTGTCCAGTTTTGCACTACCAAACACATGTCATTCAGATCGGGGTGAAATGGAAATCTCACTGACGACGCCACGAACAGCATTTTGAATATTTTTGTTTATTTGAACAGGAATGGATATATAATGAGCCAGTGAAGTTATAGATGAACGATGATGATAAAAATGCTCATTTATGCGATACTTCGTCGAGAATGAATAGAACGTTGCTTTATTTCAAAGACAATGGATTGATTGATTGTGAGTACTGGCGTTAAACAACATTTCAAAGACAAGCTTTTGGGGGAACGGTTAAGAGTTGGGAACAGTTCAGACGTTTGAACAACAGAACGGAACGGAACGGAGGCAGTAACGGGTAGAAATTAAAGTAACTAGTAGAAATTGAACTGTAACTACTACTAGAGATTCAGGGTCTCTGTAACACGGTTTTTGGACTTTGCTCCTTGTCAGAGCATCGGATGTAGCTGAAAGTTGACATATGTATATTTTACAACCACACACAAATTTTGTCAGCATTATCAATAACCTAAACCCGATAGTTTTAATTTTTATAGAGTAAAAATGATCAGCCGACGCCATGGCCAATGATTACGAGCCAAGAGCGAAAAACATTCATTACGTAAGCAAGGTAAACAAACACCTTTTGACTAAATGTTGCCCCGCCCATCCACCAGACAGAAATTCCATCGGCTCCTGAAACCCAAAGACTTTATGAATGGCGGAACGATACATAGATGTGGGTGGGGTATCAGTGCTAGCGTAGTAGTACTACTGTAGCAGTATAGCATAATATACATGAATTAAACGTTTACACCAATGCTGGGATCCTTGAGGATCATTTAGCACTTCTTACAACTACTCGAGAAATGAGTTTTTATAGCCAGAAGTTAAATTTTCTAATCCAACAATGCCCATGGTAGCCTTCAGTGTTATCCTGAATTATAACGAGGCGAAAGTGGGTGGAGCCTCATGGAGTCACCATTCTGACGATAATTATTGGCGAGGTTTAAAGCCAATATACGGTACCGGCTATTTTTTTTTTTTTTCAGTAAATAGGTAGATAGCCAATAAATAAAAATTGCTTGACATTGGATATAGCAGTTATCAAATCAAGCTTGTCTACTAAGTTTTGATAATTACCAACTATTCCCTACATCTTGTCAATCTGATTGTGACCTATAAAGTAGACTCATTTCTAGGAAACTTATTTTGGGAGTTAGACTAATAATCGAAGTGTTTTTGTATTTATTAACATATTTTGTTGGTTTGTTCATTATGACAATAATCAGTGGAGAGGTTCCAGAGTTCATAAAGGTTGTACTGCTTTGCTTGTATTTAAATTTGTATGTCATTGTTACCAGAGGTTTAGCCTTCGTTACGTATAGCCAATCATCCATCGAGAAAGAGGGAAGAAATGTTGTCATAAGTTATGTAAACGAGTGCGTTCGAAACCTTTTCTCTGAGTAAGTTGGCCCGTCTTCAAAAAAGGTCACTTTTACATTATAAGTACCAAATTTATTCAACCTACGTAGTGCAGAATACACTCAAAATTTATGTGTTGATATAATATGTATTCTGAATAAGCATTATATTTATGAAATGCATAGATAAAAAGTTATTGCGAAAAAAACAGTGTTACAGAGGCCCTGAATCTCATAGTAGGTGTGGGAAAGTATCTTGATGTAATTAAATAAAGAAAGAACAACAAGTTGACCCGCCACAATTAGTTGGCCAATTTGCACAAGGAATGGCATAACCTAGACAAGCAAGTAGGGCTTGGCTTCGAGTTGCATACTACGCAATTGCAAGCGGCACTCATTCCACCTTGGTCAATTTTAGTTTACTGCCTGCCTTAGCGAAAGACAAATAATGGTTATCTCACCACATTAGTCTCTTATCCATCTTAGTATTTTTATGAAACATTTTAATAAAATTTATACGAGTTAAAGACCAAAAGCCATTGCCTCGTCTAAGTTTGAAGGGG
>NC_087209.1:11373268-11384077 GCF_015104395.2 Macrobrachium nipponense | reverse complement strand
GGCGTCAGTCACTCCCCTGAGATTTCACGCTTCTTTTACGATTAAGTATGAGGATTTATGTATATGTATATATATGTGTATGTATTTATGCAGGTATGTATGAATTTTTGTCACAAAGACCGTGGCATATTTCACCTAATTCACAAATATAAAGCCACAAACATCGTTCAATATCCAGTTCACTATACATCTGCATTAACCTACGCCAAAGGGAATGATGATTCATAGTAGTCCGTTGCCTTGGTGGGATACAAACCCACTGGTGACGAAGCACTAATCATTTATCTTAGTGTCAGCTATTCTTGAGCTATGGATATTAACGGTAGTGGTGGCTTAATATTTGTTTGGCGTGTGTATATATATATATATATATATATATATATATATATATATATATATATATATAGTGTGTGTGTGTATATATATATATATATATATATATATATATATATAGATGAGAGAGAGAGAGAGAGAGAGAGAGAGAGAGAGAGAGAGAGAGAGAGAGAGAGAGTACTGCAATTTAACAGTTTTTTGAGACTTAAGAGAAATAATTCTTAATAATGGACCTATGTAATGCGTATATGTCACCTATTTTCTTCAACACTGGGATTTTTATAGTGCACCATCTTGACGTGGTCGTAAATACGTTTTTTTTTTCTTTTTCACGAGAACATTGACCCACGAAGGACCCAATGACGTTTACAGGAGTTGGGCGCTATATTTTACAATTTCGTATTTCGTAGCTAGCAGCCTCTGACAGACAGCATTTTCTTTCTTGCAGAATTTTTGCTTTGCTAGGCTTTCACTTCTGTTTATTATTATTATTATTATTATATTTTATTATTTATTATTATTATTATTACTATTATTATTATTATTATTATTATTATTATTATTATTATTATTAACAATGATGGTAGCTATGCAAGTTAAAACACAATAATTAGTTAGTTATTTATAAATAATATAATTTCGATTGTGCAAATGAAGTGTGGATTACTACCAATGCAATTATTACTCATCCGGTCTACTATACAAATCAATTTCGCAAATTCATTTACCTTTCAAAGTCGAAAAAGTCATAAATTCTCTTAGTTTTACTTTCATAAGAACTCTGTAACTTTCGTTTCGGGGACCACAAGCAGAACTTCAAGAAGTTCTGTCAGTAAGGCAAGATCGACAGTGAACTTCATTCCATATATTACTTAGGCGTGATTTTCCTTGCTCTCATTCTTTTTTGGAAACTCTCCTCGTTGTTCTTGATATCTCTCTCAAAACTTCTGGCAAAGCCGGGCATAAAGACTTTGCCCAGTTTCGCTACGTATGTTCTCACTTCTCTGATGTACTGGTACGACCGTCTGGTCTCATGGATATTGGAAGCTGCTCCAAATCTTCTTTTTTCGCTGCTCGATACTCCGTAGGGGGTAGTTCCGTCAGTGGACCTCATGCTGGGCACTGTAGGCATTACAATGTTTTTTGCAGCGTGTCTTCGTCCTCTAGCTGCAACCACTTTCGTTCCCTTTACTGCACCTCCTTTCATATACTCTTTCTTCATCTTACTTTCCACCCTCTCCTAACACTTGATTCATAGTGCAACCGCGAGGTTTTCCTCCTGTTACTCCTTTCAAACCTTTTATCGGCAATTGCCATTTCAGCGCGTAATGACCTCATAGGTCCCAGCGCTTGGCCTTTGGCCTGAATTTTATGTTCAATTCAACTCAATTCACTGTTCGACCGCTATACTGTCCTTGTTCGATTACTGTGGCCTTTACAAAAAGAGGAAGGCGAGTCAACTTAGACTTAGAAGGTTTAGGAATGTTTTATTTACCAAATGTTTGCGCATATAACCGTCCTAATATATGTTTCTGTTATTCGCTAAATGGCTTCACCAATGCCCGTGCCTTCCCTTTGGTCTTTGCTGTCCAACATTTCAGTTGTTATTTCTTAGTGTAACAGTAGGGGCTTTCTCCTATTTCCATCTTTAGATCATTGTACAGCAACTCCTTCATTTTCTGGTTATCTTTTTCTTGTTGTTCAACCACACTAACCCACTCTTCTCACTGTCTTCATCTATAGTTTGTCCAACGTTCCCGTGTGCTTGACTTGGCAGCCAGTCCAATTGGTTTGGTGTTTTCCAGGACTCTTTATTTAATAGATATTTTACCTTTCGTCCTAAATAATTTTTTTGTAATGTACTGCCTTCTGGTTAATTGAAATATTTACTCTAATTTTAAGCTGCATTGATTCTGTTCGAATGAACTTTTTTCCGATTTCGATCTGTGGATGATTTGTGAGTAATAATTTTAATTCGGAGGTTTCACTAATCATCTTTTCTGCCCTACGTTTATTTAGCATTTTTGAGAAATTTGGCCTGTGTTGTCTCCTCTCATTTTGGGAGTTCGAGCTGAAATTATTGCTGGAATGATTCAGATTTTTGAATTTCCCTCCCGGAGTTATCCTGTTTCACTTGTCACGTCATTTTCATCTTGTGACCTTACTAATCCTTGTTAAGAATGATGCTCTATTTTTTGTGGAGGTCCTCTTTGTATCCGTTATTGAAACATCTGAATCAAAGGCGGTGCTTTTAATTACCTTTCTTTCTCACCCAGTAAAGATTCTTTCTTTTTATATAAAATTACCTCACCTTTTCTTTAGAATTTTATTAAATGGCCATATCAAAGCAGCCATGGTTTTCGATTGAAATTTGATTTGAATGACATCTATCTTTCTCTTATTTTCTAATTTTTCCCTTCCCTTGATCTTCATTTTATAATCCCCCGTCTCTCTCTCTCTCTCTCTCTCTCCTCTCTCTCGTCTCCTCTCTCCTCTCCTCTCCTCTCTCTCTCTGCTCTCTCCTCTCTCTCATCTCTCTCTCCTCTCTCTCTCTCTCTCTCTCTCTCTCTCTCTCTCTCTCTCTCTCTCTCTCTCTCTCTCTCTCTCTCTCTGAAAAATCAGTGGTTCCCCCTTACCTCCTATTTTGTTCCCATTGCCGACCTATCTCCGCTCATTTGTCTTCCATTTCCCTTTCGGTACATTGCAACATTGCAGTTTTGCTTATTCGCGAGTGGTTTGGGACAAGTGATCTCTCTCCGTGCCCAAGAGCTGAAAGGGAGAAGCTGCTGGCTCAGTGTATGCTGGCGAATGTTTGCTGTTTTTATGATAATTGACGTCAGGGATGCGCAAACCGAATGATACTCTGCGATAGCACACTTGTCTCTTATCGTTTTTTTTTCTCTCAAGGCCGGTGCTACTTGTTTACGAAGTTATCAAAATCATATATTTTTTAAATATCCCTCACTGACGGAATGAGGATTTTCCTTTACTTTTTCAGCAACCGAAAATTATTTATATTTATTTATAACTATGTGTTGAGAAGTTGCTTCTTAAGTGTATCCCGGCGAATGTTTGCTGTTTTTATGATAATGACGTCAGGTATGCGCAAAGCGAATGATATAGTGCGATGACATTTTGTCAATTATTTTTTTTTATTTTATTTTATTTTATTTTTTCAAGGCCGGCCGGTGCTAATTGTTTTCGATGTTATCAAACTTATTTTTTAAAATATTGCTTGCTGACGGAATGACGATTTTCCTTTACTTTTTCAGCAACCGAAAATTAGTTATATTTATTTTTAACCAAGTGTTGCAATCAGATAATGCCTGGTCTGTCGGTTCCTTTCGTGTTGAAACCTTCTGTTTTTCCTGTTTTGCCTTGACCTTGGTATTTAAAGATAATGTCGCCATAGGTCATAGTTCAAAGAAGTAGAATGTAAAAGATCTGCGAGGTAGAGTTATCTGTTGTTTGAGTCGTACTTAGGGATAAAATAGAAAGTGAATTTATTGGTGACTGAGTTGATTTAGAGATGAATGAGTTCGTGTCGTGTAGGAAATGAAAAGCTCCACTACACTGATTTTGATGAAAATGGCTAAATTTACAGTTCACCTTAATTTTGGTAACAGCAGAATTAAATGAAGTGCAAGTCACAGATACTTTTAATAATAAATTTAAAGCAGACAATGAAAAGAATGGAGAAACAAATCCACAGTTATGTAAATGTAAATATATTTAAATTTAAAACTCATATATTTATTTTTTTTTTAAATATTGCTTACTGACGGAATGAGGATTTCCCTTTACTTTTCAGTAACCGAAAATTATATATATATATATATATATATATATATATATATATTATATATATATATATATATATATATATACATTTACATAACTGTGGACATGTTTCTCTATTTGAAGGCTCGTGCTACTATGAGGATTTTTTAGTGAAAAGTATGTTAATACTTGGTGATAAAAATGAATCTGTTCAGAAAGAGTTCCAGCTTTAAATTGTCCAAGTCTGTATGGTATGCATGTTACATCGTCGTAAAGCTCTAAACGTTAAAATAAAATGACAAGTCTGGTCTAGTTCTGTAGGACGATGGGGCTGAACCATCTCGCTTACGACAAAAAAAAAAAAAAGGGGGGGGGGGGGGGGGGGGGGGCTGCAGAAAACAGAGCCTTCTCTGACGTCATACGGATTGGCGTCACCGAGACACGTGCTCATCTTTTTCATTTATTCTGGCTGTTTTTAACTGTGTTAAATTTTCTTCATTTTGCTGTTGGTAACGTTTAAGAGAAGGTTGGCTATTTGTTTATTTATTATGTTTTTATTATTTTTTTCTTTTATTGATTAGTTATATCTTTTCTATGCGATTTATTGTGAATATCACTTCCTACGGAGCAGAGGCCAAGTGTTGAATTTAAATATCGTTGTCTCTTCTTTGTGTCACGGTAAAATTCTATTTTCGCTTACTCGGGGAGTAAGCCTACAAACTATTTTATTGTTGTTGTTGTCTGAAAAAGGTGTTTCGCGTTGAGTTGAAGATACAGGAATTTTAAGATAGGATATCTATGATTTATTTATTAAAATAAAAATGTAAAAATTGATAATGTGCATGTTAAACAGTATAAAACAATTGTTTATAATAAAGTATAGCGTATTTACTTTAATTTCCATTGGTGAAACAAAGCTCTATTTGATCGTAGATTTTAGGACGCTCCCCGAGTAAGCTGGAGGTCGGATCACACATTATTTGTTAAGTCATAAAAACAGATTAGGACTACTTTATTGCGAAATGGCACAGAAAAATTATTTAAAGTCTTTGCGCGTGTTACCCAAACAGATTGCATGTGGCTTAAACTAACATTTTGTCACTAGTGAATGATCTTTGGAAATCGGCAGTAAATTCATTTTTCTTATGCGTTCATGTATAAGTTAAATGTATAACTAGTTTTAAGGCTCTATCGTTTACGAAGTTTCCTATCTGGAAATATCATAGGAGAATATATGCGTAAATAGAGAGAGAGAGAGAGAGAGAGAGAGAGAGAGAGAGAGAGAGAGAGAGAGAGAGAGAGAGAGAGTTATGCAACAGAAATTCTTGGACATCATGTCCCCCATTAGCAGCGGTTTTTTAGTCCGCAAAAAATCATTGACAATTTGCCACTTTATGTAAAATATTTTGTTGGACCCCAGCTATTGTGAGCGGCAAATTGCTGTCTCAGTTTGTTTCTGCTGTCTAGTTGCTCTGAAGAAAATGTTAGTTAGCTCTCTCTCTCTCTCTCTCTCTCTCTCTCTCTCTCCTCTCTCTCTCTCTCTCTCTCTTTCAAAAGTGGATCAAGACTAGAGGCTAGTAATTATAGGCCTGTGAGTCTAACATCACATATTATGAAAGTGTATGAAAGGGTAATGAAGAAAAATATTATGAAACATTTAATAAAAAGTAATTTGTTTAATATGGGACAACATGGTTTCGTACCCGGAAAAAGTACACAAACCTAACTGTTAGTCCACCGTGAGAACTTATACAAAACTATGAAAAGCGGAAATGAAACAGATGTGGTTTATCTAGACTTTGCAAAAGCTTTTGACAAGGTAGACCATAATATATTAGCGAAGAAAATTGGAAAACACAATATCGTGGATAAAGTAGGAAGATGGTTAAAAGAATTTTTACACAACAGAAAACAGATAGTTATTGCAAACGATGAAAAATCGGATGAAGCCAAGGGTAATATCCTGGTGTGCCACAAGGTACGGTGTTGAGCTGCAATACTGTTTTGTTATTAGGTGATTGAAGACATAGACAGTAATGTTAAGGATTCGGTAGTGAGTAGTTTCGCTGATGACACAAGAATAAGTAGAGAAATTACATGTGATGAAGATAGGAACGCTCTACAAAGAGACCTTAACAAAGTATATGATTGGGCAGAGGTAAATAGGATGGTATTTACTCTGATAAAATTTGAATCAATAAATTATGGAGACAGAGAAGGAAGCTATATGCATATAGGGGACCTAAATAATGAGACAATCACAAATAAGGAAGCAGTTAAGACCTTGGTGTGATGATGAATAGGAACATGTTATGCAATGATCAAATAGCAATTCTGTTGGCAAAATGTAAAGCAAAAAATGGGAATGTTGTTACGGCACTTCAAAAAAACAAGAAAAGCTGAAACACATGATTATGCTTTATAAAACATATGTTCGTAGTCCACTTGAATATTGCAATATGATATGGTACCCACACTATCAAAAGGATATTGCACAATAGAATAGAGGAAGTTAAGGACCTTGACTACTGGGAAAGACTACAATCCTTAAAATTATATAGTCTAGAAAGGAGAAGAGAACGCTACATGATAATTCAGGCATGGAAACAGATAGAAGGAATAGCAGAAAACATCATGGAACTAAAAATATCAGAAAGAGCAAGCAGAGGTAGATTAATAGTGCCCAAAAACTATACCGGAAAAAGGAAGGAAGCACACAGGACATTAATCCACTACGCACCAGCATCGATAATGCAGCGTCTATTCAATGCGTTGCCAGCTCATCTGAGGAATATATCAGGAGTGAGCGTAGATGTGTTTAAGAATAAGCTCGACAAATATCTAAACTGCATCCCAGACCATCCAAGATTGGAAGATGCAAATATACTGTAAGATGTACTAGCAACTCTCTGGTAGACATTAGAGGTGCCTCACACTGAGGGACCTGGGGCAACCCGAACAACATGTAAGGTAAGGTAAGGTAAGGTCTCTCTCTCTCTCTCTCTCTCTCTCTCTCTCTCTCTCTCTATTTCTGCTGTCTAGTTGCACAAAAGAATATATCAGTCATTTCTCATTTCCATTCTCTCTCTCTCTCTCTCTCTCTCTCTCTCTCTTTCTGCTGTCTAGTTGCACAAAAGGATATATCAGTCAGTTCTCATTTCCATCTCTCTCTCTCTCTCTCTTTCTGCTGTCTAGTTACACAAAAGGATATATCAGTCAGTTCTCATCTCTCTCTCTCTCTCTCTCTCTCTCTCTCTCTCTGCTGTGTCTAGTTGCACAAAAGGATATATCAGTCAGTTCTCTCTCTCTCTCATCTCTCACTCTCTCTCACAATATATATTTCGCTGTCTAGTTGCATAAAAGGATATCAGTCAGTCTCTCTCTCTCTCTCTCTCTCTCTCTCTCTCTCTCTCTCAATATATTTCTGCTGTCTAGTTGCACAAAAGGATATATCAGTCAGTTCTCATCTCTCTCTCTCTCTCTCTCTGTAAAATCAGTTGAGTTGAACCCTCTCCCTCCTTTCGGCCTTAAGTTCCTCTTGGCTGCTCTTCTTCTTCTCCTACTCTTCTTCTTCTTCTTCTTCTACTTGTCTCCTCCAAGTCCATTAGGGAATAAAGCAAAGCTGGCACGTTCACAGGCTGTCCTGAGCTGACAAGTAACTGCTAACGTTCGTCCGATGTTTTTCCCACTTGGGGTCAGTTGGTTTACGTGAATCTCGACTTACGCGTAACTAAAGCAAAATGCTTTTTTTATTTTTTCATTGCGGGGAGGGGGGTGCTGTGCGAGAGGGTAGAGATATGTGTTATTGAAATCATTTATATGTTTGAGGTTTATATGTCTATATATATATATATATATATATATATATATATATATATATATATATGTATATCTGTACATAGATATAATATATATATATATATATATTATATATATATCTGTATATCTATTTACATATATATATATATATATGATATATGATGATAGATAGATAGATAGATAGATATAGATAGATAGATAGATCGATAGATATATATAGATATAGATAGATAGATAGATATAGATAGATAGATAGATAGATAGATAGATATATATATATATATTTAATATATATCTATCTATCATCTATATCTATATCTATATATAGATATATATATATATATATATATATATATATATAGTATGTGTGCGTATATTTATATTTAAAAAAGTATATATTTCAATGTAAATGTTCTACATCGTTAACTGAAAGACATTTGAGAAGAAGTTTATTTGCTTGAATTCAAGCAAGTGTATGCTTGCTCTCGACGTGGATTTACTGTAGTATACTTGGGGTCCGGAGCTCAACGGCCTCCCTTGAGGAGGAGGAGGTGAGGGGGTTGGGGTTTTGAGAAAAGAGGAGGAAAAAAGGATGAGGAGGAGGAGGAGACGTTTATCGCCGGTTAATGGGTTCTGTCACATTTTTCATAGTCATCGTCATTTGCCTGAGGTGTATAGTAAACAAAAGATTTGTTCTGTATCCTTTTCACATCTGAAACTTATCATTGTAGTTTATTTTCTTGCCATATTTCGTTATCTTCCCGTTTTATTATTAGTTTGCTTATTAAATACAAGAAGCTTCAGAGCTAAATAGCTTATTGGGACTGTTGCTTCGGTGGTTGGATTTTTCTGCTTTAGATGAAATTGGTCAGATCTGGTTAAAGAATTTCTGTCTTGGAGACTCTGCTATTGAGGTTCAGTCATCTTTATTCAGCGTTCATTCAAATGCATATAAGCAATAGAACCCTATATTGGGGTAGTGCCATCAGTGCATCTCACGCGATACACCGTAGGCATTATTTAAGGCTCTTTGCAGGGTGACTTCGACACCTAGCTGCAACCCCCTTTTATTCTTTTTTTTACTATACCTCCGCTCATATTCTCTTCCTTCCATCTTACTTACCAGCCTCTCCTAACAATATTTTCATGATGCAGCTGCGAGTTTTTTTTTCTTGGTGTCATATTACAGCTTTAAAACCTGTTTACTTTCTATTTTTCAGCGCTGAATGACCTCATAGGCCCCACCGCTTGGGTTTTGGTCTCAATTTCGTGTTCCATTCCCCTATGCAATGGAATGAACTCCTCTGCTTCGTGGTTAATATGAGCCTTTAAATGTGGGACGAACAGAATTATTTGTCAAGCTGTTTAGGTAAAGGAACATTACCAAAAAGAATGAATGTCAAAACGGCGTTATATATGGTTCTATTAGTGTTTATAAAATATCATTATTTCAACTCGATTATGTAGCCTGCATTCTTGGTTGAACAGCTAGAAAATTAGTTCGATTATGAATAAACTGTACATTCTAAAGACAGAAGGTTCTGAGTAGTTTGTTCCAGACTTCATTCAGTAACTTAAGAACCAGGTGTCTCGATTTCAGCGTTTTGGTCCAGAGTAATTGGTTCTAAATTCAATCTTCAGGTTTCAAACTTCCTCGTTTCATCTCTTCATTTTTTTCCTCAGATGTTTCATGATTTGAAACTTTTTTTCGTGTCATTGACATCAAATGCCGATTCTTCCCATCTGATTTCTTTATTATTTCCATAATTATAATTCAGTTATCACTATCGGCAGATGTACGGAATTAGAACTTTTATTGTACACTGAACTCCTTACTTGATATTTAGTGACATCATAACATCATATCCAAAAACTTCTGTACAAGAAGAGAGAAATAAAAAGATTGTAGACCATCACATAAGTTTAAATCCTCACTTTCGTCACATTGACTGAAATACAACGTGCACGCAATGAACTTCCAATTCTATTTTCAATATCATTATGCAATCGCATCTGGAAAAAAAGAATAAAAAAACTTATTTTGCAAAGAGAGAGAGAGAGAGAGAGAGAGAGAAACGAAAAAGATTTTACGGCCTCAAGGGATGTTATGTTGTTCAGTTATCGTAGGAGGCTTCGTTTCTCTTGGATAACGTATGTGCTTGTTTCCGATTGCGCACGTACACATTTTATTAGTGCTAGTATAAACACGTATATATATATATATATATATATATATATATATATATATATATATATATATATATATATATGTATGTATGTATATAATGTATGTATGTATGTATGGTAGTATGTATGTAGTATATATATATAATATAAAACTCCCATTAAAATACTTTGGTTTGGTTAAAGCTATGTATTATGTTTCGGTAGACTAACTTCTACCCTTATCAAGCATTTAGTCCACCGAAATATGGTCTTTTGCTTTAAACCAGAGTGTTTTAATGGGCCTTTTATACTTGAGACGTATCCTGTTTTAACATAGATTTTATTTACACACAAACACCCACACTCACACCACACCACACACACATGTATATATATATATATATATATATTATATATATATATATATATATATATATATATATATATGTATCTTATCAGAGCAGATTTTGGCTTTTCCATGTAAAACTCAAAACATACTATACCGATGCACAAACACCACCACTAAAACAAATACGCAACCCACGCATATGTTTTTGTAGTGTTTTTTTTTTACATACCTCCGTTGTTTACCTTTATTCGTCAGAGTAGCCCAGCATTATTTAATACCCGGCGAAAATAATTCATGACAGCCAGCGTAGTCATTCACGGACCCCGAATAACAGGAAAGAAGTAAGATAAAATCGGGCGAAA
>NC_087209.1:11358268-11365768 GCF_015104395.2 Macrobrachium nipponense | reverse complement strand
ATATATTTATTAATTATATATATTTCCAACTCACATCGGGAACGAGCCTCCCCCAGTCACTCAAGTGACAGGCTAATGTGGGTCAGTGGGTACTGCCTTGGCCTGTCATTTGGGAGACTGAGGTGCGTGCTGGATGTGTCATTATTGTTATTACAATATATATATATATATATATATTATATATATATATATATATATATATATTTATATATATTTATATTTTATATTATACAGTATATATATATATATATATATATATATATATATATATATATATATATATAGTTATATATATTATATATATATATATATATATATATATATATATATATATACATATATATATATATATATATAATATATATATATATATACTATATAATATATATATATATATATATATATATATATGTATATATATATATATATATATATATATATATATACATATATATATATATATATATATATATATATATATATATATATTATTATGGTGTGTCTGTGTGGGTAGGTTTTCTAACACACACACACTCTCTCTCTATGCAAATAAAAGGGGCCCGGCACATGCGGCATATGAAGAGGTTTTATGGATGATCAAAAGAAACTTAAAAAACTAAAAATATCCTAGAAGAGCGGGCCTCTTGTTAAAAACGATCTTCGTCCTTTGCCTCTCTCTCTCTTTTTTTGACGTTAGTTGTTAGTATTCTCTGATGTTTGTGGATAAAAGCTCCTCTGTAGAGGCCTCTCCTTACTCGTAGATGCGCAAGGTTCACATTACTGTCTCTTCTTGCTTTTTGGAAACTTCTGCTTTTCTTGTGAGATGAATAAAGTGAAACTTTATTTCTGCGTAAATATTGAATTAAAAAGTCCCCTTCTTCGTTATCTCCTTACCTTCCTTATTGGTTTGGAAATTAGTTCAGTCAGTTTGTCTGCAAAACTTTCTATCATATAGCCTTGATTTAATCACAAGAGTAATGCTTCTTTAATGTTTTTAATTTCCTGTAAGAGAAAACTATTGTGATTCTTTGTCTGTCAGTCCCACATTTTTTCTGTCCGCCCTCAGATCTCAAAAACTACTGAGGCTAGAGGGCTACAACTTGGTATGTTGATCATCGACCCTCCAATCATCAATCATACCAAATTGCAGCCCTCTAGCCTCGTAATCATGGGTCTGGCAACGCATGATTACGGGCCGTGGCTAAAGTTTCATGGGCCACGGCTTATACAGCTTTATACGGTACAGAAAACTCGATTGTGCCTTAGAAACGTTGCCATAATTATTACTTTTGTTTTCTTTTGAAGCTAGCCTCTGTCCGAGAAACAATTGTTTATGTTTATTCTTGCTTACTCAGGGAGTAAGCCAAAAATTTTAGGATAGGATATTTATGATTTATGTATTAGAAATAAAATGTAGAATATAAATATGTGCATGTTAAACAGTACAGAAAAATTATTTTAAATAAAATAGAGTTTTTAGTGTAATTTACGTTGGTGAAACTAGGCTCTATTTGACCATAGATTTTAGCACGTTTTAGTTATTTGGTGTCCTGGATTTAGAGGGAATGTTTCTGTTCAATTATTTTGTGTTTCCACTTATAACTGAGAATATATGAACGTGTTTAATTTGTTGCCATTTTATATGATCCTTGTTGTTAGTATGAGTAGTACTAAGTATGAGTATTAATTACGAAGAACACTTCATGTTAAATTAGGAATATAATTCTTTCCCATACACATCAACAAATCTTCTTAACTGAAATCGCCAAATAGCTTTAAATGCGAAACATATTCTGATGCTTTGTAAGGACCACGTGGCAGGTGCATTTCGGTGTAGTGGATTTTTTTTTTTTTTTTTCTTTATTTCCTATTCTCTAATTTTTCTCTCCTTTCTCTTCTTTTCTCTCATATTTCCTTCCTTTCTGTTCTCAGGTATTCTTTCTTTTTGTTCATATTTTTTCTACCCTTTCTGTCCTCGCATATCGTTTCCTCTCTCTCTCGCTCTTGCCTACTTTTTCTTCCCAGTTTTCCGTTTAGTCGTTTTGTCTTTTGCTTCCATTCATTATTTTTTCCCTCTGGTTTCTCCTCTTCCTCGGCTTTTTATGTTTTTTTTTTCACATTTTCCGTTCTTCTACTCTTCCTCTGCTTTTTATTTATTTATTTTTTTTTCCTTTTTCGTTCTTCACTCTTTCTTCTGCTCTTCTTTGACTCACATCTTTCTTCTCGTTTATGTTTTTTCATCCCTTCGCGTAACTCCTTTTCTTTTGACATTCCACCCTCTTTTATCGGCTTTCTTTTCCTCTTTTTATTTCTCTCTATTTTTATTACTCATTTTTTTTTCTTTCTTTTAAAGTTATCATGTGTCCTTCCGATTCTCTTCTCTTGTTCGGACTTCTCAACAGTTCTCTCTCTCTCTCTCTCTCTCTCTCTCTCTCTCTCTCTCTCTCTCTCTCTCCTCCTCTACCATATTCTCCTGCCCAGTGACAACAAGTCGATTCATTTACGTCCTGTGTGGCAGCGTTAATATGTTGCTCTAATAAATTTCCTTCGTGAATTCCATAAAGACTTACGGAGATTTTTATGAAATTCCCAATTAAATGCTTCGGATCTGAAGGCGACCAGTGGATTAGTTTTTACACGAGAGGAAATTTTCCTATTAAAGGTGAATTAATGTTCTTTTGAACCTTTTTACACGTCTCGAAGGGAGGCAATTTCCCTATAAAAGGCGAATTAATGTCTTTTTTCATCTTTTCAGAATATATAACTCGTTACTGTCTTTGGATCGGTTATTTAATAAAGTATACTTATCAATGATTTTCCCCATTGTTAATTTTATCGCGGGTTTAGGGCACACGTTTTTCATCTTTGCGACGTCTTTCAGTAGGGTCTTGTTCATTCAGATTTCTAATATATTTTTTTTTTATTTTTAGTTCCATGTATGTGGACGTATGTATGTCAAGAGAGAGAGAGAGATAATTCATGGCCAGAAAGGATCTAATCCTGTGATCATAAAGACCAAAATCCGCGAAAATCCCATTATTTCTATGAGATTCAAATAAAGGTAAGTCCTAAATCCGGAGGAAATCCCCAAGCCGTGGAGAAGCTAAAGTGATATCAATACCATCCTTAAATTTTGGTTAGAAGACTCGCAGAGACTTTCCAGATGATCGTAAGGGGTGCGTTAGTAAGTCGTAAACTTTTCCTTACGATTATGAAAGTACGAAAACTATCACCATTAGGCTCTGCCTCCGTAAGGGGAGGGGGGGGCGAAGAGAAGGGAGGGGGGGGGGGGGGGACAGCGAGCAGATACTTTAGTGCCGTCAGTGCAGCTCATGCAGTGCACTGTAAGCAATCCCTTCCGTTCCTTTTACTGTACCTCCTTTCATATTCTCTTTCTTCTATATTTCTTTCCACCCTCTACTAACAATTGCTTCATAGTGCAACTGCTTTGAGGTTTTCCTCCTGTGACACCCATCAACCCTTTTACTGTCAGTTTATGTTTCATCGCTGAATGGCCTCATAGGTCCCAGTGCTTGTCCTTTGGCCTATATTCCACGTTCAATTCATTAGGCTCTGCTTTTAGTGCATGGTTAACAATGAACATGGGGCCGAAGAGAAAATGAAAAAACGTCAAAAGCAAGTGGTATTATGAGCAGAAGTAGAAGTTGTAGAAGATTATGCTGAGCCAAATCTCCATGTCAGTGATTCGTTATGTTGGTCATGTTAGACGGAATTCCCAACATGTGGAATAGAAGTGTTCGATGCCAAATTGCTTAAAAGCTTTATTATGACCTCTGCTATAAATCTTTTATAACTCTACTATAGTTGATTCACATCACCCGTACATCTGATGTCTAGGCCAGTCCCTTACGACGCTCCTGATTGGCTGTTGATAAGCCAATCACAGGAAACTCTGTCTCTCTCGAGAGTTCACATAGGCAGGATGTATGTTCCACCTCTCCTCCGGGATGCTTTTGAAAGACGTATCCCTCAGGAGAGATGGAACATACGTCCTGCCTATGTGAACTCTCGATAGAGACTGAGAGTTTCCAGCTTTGTGATTGGCTTATCAACAGCCAATCAGGAGCGTCGTAAGGGACTGGTCTAGACATCAGATGCATTGCTGATGTGAATCTACCATAGTATTTTAACTTCCAGGTTATTCATCCAAACGATAGCCACCCATTCTTCAAACAACCTATTTGTAAACAAGCCAAAAATAAAGTTTTTGTGACCTCACTTTTTGTAATTATAGTCAGATTGACAAGGATGACCTTGCAAGTCATCGAAAGCTTTCTGCTTTTTATATAATATAAAAATATCAAAATCAAGACATGCTACTGTGGATTTACTTTCCCATACTATTGGAAATATTAAATTATCAGAATACTTGTCTGAGACTTAATATCAGTATTTTTGTTAATATTTTTTTCGCATTTTCGTCGTTCCAGAGGTTGATTTTTCGTCGTCATGGTTCTCATGGGCCCTTCCGCATGTACTACAACGTACGTTGTCATGGGAGTATTCGTCCATCATGAAAAGGTTAAGTGACTTTGATTTCAGAGTTGTATTAGTGCAATTGATTATTGATGTCCTGATGCAAACGTTAGACACATAAACAATCCTGCATTACACCGCGTAATGGGGTAGTGCCGTCAGTGCACCTCATGTGGTGCACTGTAGACATTACTTAAGGTTCTTTGCAGCATCCCTTCGGTTTAGCTGAAACCCCTTCTCAATTTACCTTTCAGCGTTGAATGACCTTATATGTCCCAGCGCTCGGCCTCTGACCACACTTCTATAATCCATTCCAGCATGCATTATGTGTATGTGTGTGGATGTGTCTGTACTTCCGTACATAATTGCATCCATTCAACCATATGCACCCACCCCACTCAGGCTGTGGTTCCATAAAGTATTAAAACTTCGTTTGTTATGTCCTTATCCATATGCATTTTTGCTTGAAATCTGTTATTTACTCTTGTTACCATCAACTGGCTGCCTGGTTTTTTATTTTTTTATTTATTTATTAATTTTCTTTTAGATACCCCCTTTTGAATTCGTTATCTTTGAGAGGCAATGAATGGAGGTTGTTGCCTTTACACCGATAGCCTTTGAAGTTTAATCTCTCCCTCGGTTTCACTGATACCTCTCTGTGTAAGCTCTTGATCTCTGGTTCTTTATGTTTTTATCTTGCCATATTTTTATTGCTCATTTCTTTTCACGTTTATAGGTATTCTTGGTGATGTCTTTATATAGAGGGATGAGGTGGGTAATGTGGGAATGTTTGATGGTCTCACAAATGCAGTGGTTTATAGTTCGGCTTTGAGATTTTATAGAATTGCCTTGGGATGATGGATTGGTCTAGAATTTTTTTTTTTTTATAGAAATCCTTCAAGAATATGGTATCGTAGATCTAATCTATATAGGACCGCCTTGAAGATGATTGGTCTATACAAATTTTTGATAGAATTTCTTTAAGAAAGTGATATGACATACAGCATTTTCTTAGATTTGTTTTTTAATATTGAGCTGATTTTCATCTTATTATTTTTTAATTTGAAAGACGTGAATCATTAGTTTTATGGATTCTGAATACTTATAAGTCAAACGAGGTTAACTTAAAACTAATGAGGTTTTACATGCATAATCTCTTTTATCTCGGGATTAATGACATTTGACATTTTTAGACTTTTTCTTCGTAATGCAAGAGTATGTCCGCATCTTTATACGATAGAATCTTCCATGCAGCAACCACGAAGTTTTGCGAGGATTTAATGTTCACTCTCCCTGTGAATAAGAGAATATTCCATTATAGTTACTCAAGTCCCAGGAATTCCATGGAACATCCTGAAAGAGGGGGAATTCATTCTGAAGGATAATGTGGGATTCTAAATGAGTGTATTCCTTATTAACTCTTGTGTTTCACATTGATAAGGTGTATTCGCTTTTTGTGAATTAGAAGCAAAAAAGATAAAGCTTGATTTTCCACTGTTATATTACTATTTTGGGTTTTCAGCACCGAAATTGGGGATGGGGGGCCTGGTTATTGCCGTCAGTGCACCTCACGTGGTGTACTGTAGGCATTACTTAAGGGTCTTTGCAGCATCCCTTCGGCCCCCAGCTGCAACCTCTTTCATCCCTTTTACTGTACCTCCGTTCATATTCTCTTTCTTCTATATGACTGTCCAACCTCTCTAACAGTTGATTCATAGTGCAACTCCGAAGCTTTATTCTGTTACACCTTTAAACACTCTTACTGTCAATTTCCCTTTCATCACTGAGTGACCTCATAGGGCGCAGTGCTTGGCCTTTGTCCTAAGTTTTATATTCAGTTCGATTGAACGCCGGTAGATGGACTTATCAAGCTGACTTGGCATGAGTATATAAATCAAAATGTAGTTAATAGTTTAATTCAACTTAAAATTGAACGTCCGTTGCAGAAAAGGGTCTTAAAGTCTGTTTAACCGTCCAGTCATGGGGTAGAATTATTCAAATTTAGACAAATGATCCAAGATAACGTCGCCCTCATGAATCTCGCGAAATGATGATTTTAATTCATTTCATTCATTCTGTTATAAGTGTTTCTAACGTGACCAGGTTCATTCATGGATCAGTTTTCTGACAGATATAATGAATCATAAATATATTTGATTGAAATTCACTTTTCTTTCTTTCCTTGTTGTTTTTCCCCATTTATATCATTTACCTCTTTTTGGATTTCGAGACTTCGTCGGTTATAAAATTTTATTTTGATTTCCAACAATTATAACTTGATTATATCTAACCTTTTTGTTACTCTATGAATTTGTGTATTTTTAGATATTTATAAATAAAGATGTAAATTTTGCATTGTTAGTTATGAAATTTGATTTAAATTCTCAACAATTATAACTTTATATTTATCAATATTTTTACTTTAGGGTTTTATCTATTTTCAACTTATTCAATAAATCTGAATTTTATTTTTATTCTTTTGGCGATCGACAATTATAACATTATTTTATATAACTATATTTGTAATTTAAGGTTTTATGTATTTTTAAATCTTTAAATCAATTTATTTTTCAGTTTACAATGTTTTGTGTCTGACATTTTATTACATTCATAGTCTATCAGCAATTTACTTTTTTTTTTTTTAAATAAAGTTAATTTTGCATTTCGTTTTTCAATTCATTTTGCAGTTCCCCTGACACATTCCGACGTCAGTCACAGTACCTTTGTCATCCCATTCCTAGTATAATCTTCATTCCAACATGAGACCCGGTAAAGAAAATTCCCAAAATTCCCAAAATTCCCTTTATGGAGGAGTCAATCCACCCCCCCCCCTTTTTTTTTCTTTTTAATCTTCCTTCCTTTTATCTGTCAAATGTTGCTCCTGATTAGTTCCGATATTTTTTTTTTTTCTTTACCTCCCCTTTCTCATTCGACGGTTTTATCCTTCTTTTCGTAACCTGCATAGCGTTGCAAGGGTTTGAGAGTTGATCATTATGTTAATCT
>NC_087209.1:11317404-11354904 GCF_015104395.2 Macrobrachium nipponense | reverse complement strand
TTTACGTATCTAGTCTCTCACAGGGCCCTATATACGTAACATTGGCGAATCTTGCCTGGATTGAACCTAGCTTGCTTAAAAAAAGCTTGTAAATCGCGTTATCCGTTGTAAAACGTAAACTGTAAATTATTTTACAAAGCGTAAATCAAGCACACTTGCAGGGAAAGAAGACACACTGACTCACGGTAAGGTATTCCATTCATTAATAATGATTATTTATAACCTATGTTAGCTTAAGGTACGTTTAAGTATTTTTTTATTGTAGAAAGTGTGTTAAACAAATGTGAAGGTAGAAATATTCTTATTATTGTAACGGCCAGAGCGCCGAGCGAATTCTGTTCTGTAAATCGCATTGTCGTCGTAGGAGCACTAACACGTGTGCAGATAGATGCCAGAAAGGACCAGATCAAACTAGGAAGTGCTTTGCCAGGGTTTATTGCTGTATTAGAAAGCCTAGCTAGTTAGGAGTGTTTTACTAATAGTTACGGCAAAAGAAGTGTACAATTCTTTTGTCTGTGATATGTTAGGGTAATCATTTTTAACTTAGTTTTTCATTCCAAGTGTTTGGTAACCGCTTACCTCGCGGCTAATTCAGCTTCGCCGCTTTCTCGCGCCTGCGCGGTCTCAAACCAACCTTCGTCTCATTCACAGCGGCAGCCATGTGTGTTTTATTTTTCAACATTATCTAAACAATTTAAGCAAAGTAACGTAAGTCTCAAAGTTTTAACGTAAATAATATCGATCTTGGTACTAGTATCTATCGTCCTGCCAGAAAAATTAACGTAATTCGCCTTGAATAAGAAAGTAGTATTTTGTGTTGTAAATTGCCTTCGCATTTACAGAGAATCAGCTGTTTTGAACGACATGCTGCGCGCTAGCAGCGCTACCCAGCTCGCCTCACGTGTTTTCACCTCGCATCGCTCACATCGCGCGCTGAGCGAAAGTTTCTTTCTTTTCACTTCGCACTAAACGTAACCTCTTCTTTTACAATTGTTTGCTAACATCGTTTTCAAATCCTTACCATAATTTTTCACTTGTCCTTACGTAAAGTTAACGTAAATCTTAAAAGTAGAGTCACTTGCAAGAATTGTTAACGTAAAACGCGTCTTTGTAAATTTCATATTGAAACGCAAATCATTTCATAAGCGCAAGCCGCTAACATTAACGTAAACATCGTTCACCGCGAGCGCGTTATCATTTTTTCATAAAACGTTTTCTAAAGCAATTCTTTCATTTCACGTTAACGTAAGTAAATCATTTAACGCAAGTTTGCGTCACATTAAACGAACATTAGTAGTTCAATTCAAATATAAGGGAGTTTCTTCATATATCATCATTTTCACCCTCTCTGAGAGAGAGAGAGAGAGAGAGAGAGAGAGAGAGAGAGAGAGAGAGAGAGAGAGAGAAAACCAGAATCCATTATTCACGAAGCCAAGAGTACTACATCTTACCATTAATTATAGCATGCAGAATTAACATTATTTTAGTCTCTTGTGTCTTTCATTTACACAGCGTGATACGTACGCGCCTGTGTCCATTGCAGTTTGCAAGCATTTATTTATTTCATTTATCGAGTACTTCAGCGAGTGACTGAGCATTTCTAAAAAAATTTCCATTACCTGTCGTTGCCCGAGTGGTCTTGTTCATTTTTTATCACAAAAGACTTGCGTATACCGCAAGCACAACTCGCACAGTGTGCCACGCCAATTCATTACTTCCAAACAGGGAAGTCGTTACCAGTTTAGGACTGGCCACCACCAGTGCACGTCAGGTCTTACCATTCCACAGTGCCACTAATTCTTGACCCTGTCCATCGACTGGCTGCTGAAGTACTCCCACCTTTTACTTTCTCTCCTCCACTATTACCCTCTGCCATGAGCAGTGCCATTTCACTTCAGTATATTTAAGTATACTGCATGTAGTGACCGGACACACCATGCTCCAGCCTCCATAAGTGCCATTGCACCTGTACAGGCCGTACAAGGTAGCCATTACATGCGTGTCCGTCCTTACGGAACGCCCAAGTAACTAGTGTGTCCATGTACAAGGGTCAGTGATCCTTCGGAACACTCAACAAAGGGAACGCCTCCCGAAGCGCCGCAATACCAGCCCTAAGTGCTGACAAACCTGCGTGTCCGTCCTTACGGAACGCCCAATTCATTAATGTCCGTGTACGAGGATCAGTGATCCTTCGGACCAACCCAAGGAACGCCTCCTCATAAGTGCCGCGCACCTGTACAGGACCTACAGGTAGCCCATTCCAGCGTCTCCCAACTTAGGAACGCCCTTAAGTGTGACGTACGCCGTACACTCCATTGATTTTTTCACCTCTTTAGAAGGTGCCAATCCAGAAGTGCCACCAACTTACGGGACACTTCACAAAGTGCCACCGAGCACCCAGTCTTTTCACTTTTCACTACCACATTGCAGAACCCATTTCCAAGTGAGTGCCACTTTCCACAGTAGGCACTCCTATTCCATTCAGTACCCTTTCCTGGCATTATTTTCATTTTCTTCCGACCTCTACTGTAGCTTAAGGGAAATGTCTTCCCCTGCTTCCCGCGACTTCTTTGCCAGAGAGCTAGAGAAGCTCGGAGCCCTCATAACTCTGGCAGGGAGGCTGGTTTACAACTGGACCAGCCCTTGACCGTGGATAAAGACGCAGCAGGCTGCTGCGCGCAGCAGGGAAAGGAAGAAAGAGAAGCAGAGAGGAAAGCCGCAGAAGCAGAGAGAAAAAGAAGAGAAGCAGAGAGGATAGCCAGAGAAGCGAGAGAAGGAAAGAGAGAAGAGAGAAAGCATGAGCTAGCTCTCCTAGATGACGCAATCTCTCTGCTAGTTTCCAGCCCCAGACCATGAGCTGGACTCCCGGTAAGAGGTGTTGCGGAGGTTCTGCACACTTGTTGTGTGCGTGGGCATGCTGTGGTACTTCCGACCAGTGCCCAGTCGGTCTCTACCTTGGGAGGAGAGCTTCCAGGGTGAACTTCTCCAAGGCTACCATGTAGCCCTGCCTGATGAACTGTCTCCTACGCCCTATCGGTGGGTACAAGTCATGGCCGACACCGAAGCCCAGGTCTCCCTTATTTCCAGAAAGGCATTGCCTAGGGGTGCCAAAATCCGGACGGACGAAGAAATTCAGTTCAAATGGATTGACGGTAACCTCTATTCTGTTCCTTCGGTCCTTCTGAATGTGAAAATGCCCTTTCTGGACCAGGTGACCAAGGAAACCACATTGTGCCGCCTGGGCGTAGTGGACCAATTTCATGATGTTTATCAGGTGATATTGGGCCGAGATTTACTAAAGCCGTATCTCCCTAGGACGCAGCTCCCACTACCAGATGCACCGGACACCTGCAGCATGCCCAGATAACCACCTCAATTTTAGGTGTTCAGAGGCTAGTGCCTCCGATGTCCCCGACATCCTGTCTATTTGCGAACCTGGCCCTGACCCAGTGTCAGAGCCCGAAGTTTCTTCCGCACCATCTCAGCCTCTTACCACTTTACCGCCTACCTCCTCCCCTTTGGAAGAGGTAAGCCCACCAGTTAACCCCGGACTTGTTTCCGAGGTAGAATTCAACGGAGGTTTTTTCCTTACCTCCCCACGTCAAATCACTGCCAAGAAGAGGACTCTTCACCTGTGCCAGAGCACACTGCCAGCCTTGGTGACTCCGCAGATTCGCAACCTGTGGGGCCATCTCGGCCTTATCATCCAGTGCCACGGAAGAGGTTCTGGAACAAGTTCTGCCGAGACTGTGGCCGCAAGGGTCACATGTCTGCAAATTACGGAGGGTGCGCGAACCACAATATTCCAGCCATCGCAATGGCCGTCACCAATCCTTCTTCTCTAGGACCCCCAGCTAAGGGCCCTATAACCGTCGCACCCTCCAAAGCCATTATCAGCCAAGCCACGTCAGAGCCTACGACGACTCTGGCGCTCAAATCTCCCTGATACGGGAAGACAGAATTCCCGAGGGGCTAATGTTGATAGACGTCGATTGATCACCATTGAAGGTATCAATCACATTAAACTGATCCTTCCGACCGTCCAATTGAGGGTCACTAGACCTCACTTCTCCAAAGTTTGTACCCTTGCAGTTGCAAGCTACATTCCAGGAGGTTACGACCTCCTCCTAGGGCAAGACATGAAGTCTCCCTCGCATTCCAAACATGCTAGGGGTCCTAACCCCACAACAAATCACTCTAAACGCACGGAGTAATCGAAATTTTACTTCCTCCAGGAAGTACACACCACAACAGTCTCCCTCGTTACCAGGAAGGGATTGATCATTCACAGTTCCGTTGCAAAACCTGCAACGTAATAGGGCACTCTACTAATTGGCCTAGGTGCCCTAGCCGACTATCAGCAGCGGACACTGTCCATGTTCCACAAGGCCTAGCCTTCAACCAGAGACAGAGCCTCTGTCCCTCCCATTTCCAAGGGCACGCTGAGAGGTATTGCACCTCCGTAACCCGCCACAGGTCCAGTCGACCTCAACTCTCTGCCAGTGCCACTTGGCAGCACTGAGCAGTACCAAGCTCCGTCCAGCCTGGACGTAGAGCCACCACCGAACTTGACCTCTGCGCCTGGCCCCGAGCTAGCGCCGGCGCCTAACCTTATCAAGGATCCTCCTACAGGAGATCCTCCAACAGGCATGGAGCTTACCACCGCCCATGGCCAATCACTAGTTCCTTCTTCTTCATCCTTACCTCTGTCGCCCGAGGATGAACCTCCGGCAGACCTTACCTTTGTACTCCTCTGGAAAACCAGGAACTGCCCAACCAGGAGTCAGCCTGGAGTTTTCCCCTTACGACGGCTGTCACAGCAGCCGAAGTGAGGGCCTCCCCTGCAGTAGGTTCCACCTCTACGACGGTTGCTGCAGATACCGAAGTGGGGTGTTCTCCTGCAATCCCTCAGGCTACCACTGCCTCTGCTCCTGCCGGCGTTTCTGGCTTTTCCCCAGAGTCGGTGCCTCCGTCTACTCCAAGGACTGGTATAGCCAGGTCCTGGAGGAAATAAAGAAGAAGAAGAAGAAGGGACGTCATTAACATACTAACAAAAGAGCCACATGCTCTCCTTGACACCTGTGCCCCGAGTACAGTGTCATTCATTTGCAGAATGATCCTGGCACCTACCCAGAGAAGGTAGCCAGCCTGATCCCTGCCAGTAGCACTACCCTCTAACCCCTCGCCATTGTAATACTAACCCTCACTTAAATATAATTACCTCATTGCATTTCCCTCCTGGTAAACTAACCAACACTACTCATCCCAAGCATCATTACTCTTATCATGTATTTTTACAATTCCGTCGCTGAACTACTGCTGTGCGTACCACACTCTGGAATGATTGCGTCTTCATTTAACTGTATTGAGTAGGTTAGGCTAATGATTTTAGTACCAGGGCATTAGGTTAGTAGCAATGTAGAATTTTCAAGTAACCTTATCTAGGGGTAGAGTAGACTGTCGTCACAGACAACCTGTAGTTATTTATTAGGCTAGACTACATCATATATTAAGTTGTACACTTAGCATCTTTGCCTATAAGTTAGGTAGGCCATTGTAGTCAGCCGTATCGCTGCTCAAAAAACTTCAAGTTAGAGTAGGAGAACTGGGTTGTCGAGGCGATCAACTTATTTAAGCCAAGACCTTCACGCCCGAAGGGAGTGAATGCCTTCTTAACAGGGGGAGCTGCTACGTTTATAGAAACGCCTCGCCTTCCTTCCCCAGCAGAGTTTTAGTTTTGTTTAATTATAAAAGTAGCAGCCATGCCGTCTCCTGAAGCTACTGTTGTTGGGAGAGTGGGATGTCGTAGGAATGATATTTCCGGTCTGACGGAAGCTTAGGGTAAGAGAGGGCAGGTCACAAGAGTAGCTAGGCTTCGAGATGGATTTTAGGGACTTCTACAATAAGACCTATTTTCCTTTTCCTTCCCAATTTGCTGGCGTTGTGTTTACCACCTTTCAGGCAATGCTCGAGGCGGTTTTTGGAAGCCCCGTGATTCGAAAGCAAGCAGTATCGCTCAGTCGGCCGCGAGACGTGGTCTCGGACAGAGGTCAAATTGCCAGCCTCCCAAAATTAGGCCTACCCACGACGCACTGGTGGACCCGGACCCCAGACCTGAAACAGAGGTCGGACCGCATCCTTCTACAAGGATACACAGAATATTGCATAAAGGTACGTCTGAAAGTGTAAACTTCAACCCAGCACCTTTTACTACCATACGACTCTTGCTAAATTCATTTTCAATTCTTATTTTACCCCTTCTACTCAGAAGCCCTTTGTCCTCATCAGGGCCACGTGCTCCCCTTGTGACTTGTTTAAAGACCAAAGCTTTCGTGTATACTCAGTGAACCAGTCGAGTTTACCTTCCCCCCAATGTTAGAGAATTAATCAGCCTTAATCAAAGCAAGAAGTCATTTTTTCTTTTATGTCGTTTAATCTGGGATTCTTTTCCAGATTCCATGAGTCACGTGCCGTCTCTCTGCTCGCAAGTGTGCATTAACCAAGTGAATGAAATCAGCTTGAAGTGAATGAGACTATAAGCCCCAACGTGGGGGCCAATGTCATTTAACTTTTCTCCAGGCCAGCACGGGCCTTTTTGTAAATCAATAGTTTTAAAGTAACGAGCTGAGTTTTCTGGCGACCTTTCCCCCTAAGAAAGTTTACGGTAAGTTTTCAAGCAATTCCCTCTTGAAATCCCTAAATTACTTCCGTTTTAGGTATCTAGTCTCTCACAGGGCCCTATATCGGTAATAATATATAGATATATATTATATATATATATATATATATATATATATATATATATATATATATATATATATATATATTATATATAGGGATATATATGATATTTCACTGAATTTAGGTAATTCCGAGGTAGAGCGAAGTGGATATTCAGGACATTTGTAGCCTAATAATATATATATATATATATATATATATATATATATATATATATATATATATATATATATATATATATATATATATATATATATATATATATAGAATAGTTAAGACGGATTACGTACAATCAAAACGAAACGTTGCAAATGCTCTTACAGTCTGATGAAGAGCTTAGTACTATTAAGTTTTCTTAAGGGCGGACTGAATAACATGAAAGTGAATTGCACAAAACATCTACTAAGATGTATTATAAAACGGCATTCCTTGAATTTCCTTCCTTCGTATTAGTCAGAACGTGGTACTATTTTCTAGGAGCAGAAAAAAATTTTAGACTTAACTGCAGTGTAGATTATATATATATATATATATATATATATATATATATATATATATATATATATATATATATATATATATATATATATATATATATATATATATTGAGAGAGAGAGGAGAGAGAGAGAGAGAGAGAGAGAGAGAGAGAGAGAGAGAGAGAGAGCAAATTTAACTTGGAAACTGCCAACCGGACATGGGGCTATACATCCTTACTTCCCTTCAAACTTAGACGAGGCAATGGCTTTTGTCTTAAACTCGTATAAAGTTCATTAAAAAGTTAGATAAAAATAACCAAGATGGATGAGAGACTAATGTGGAGAAATAATAATTTTTTTTGTCTTTCGCTAAGGCAGGCAGTAAACTAAAACTGACCAAGGGGGAATGAGTGCCGCTTGTAATTCAGCTTTATGTCCGGAGACATCCATGGACGTATGTGAGTGACTATACCTCAGACCAGAGCTCGTTGACGGTTGGTGAGCGTACGTTGTACATTTTACATGCTTACTATTCTCGGATTTTTTTTTCCATCTGTCCACCCGACTGTGGTGTTGCGTATGGTAACACTGCGCCCCGGGCTTCGGTGTAACTCGCATACAATACATCATTAAAACACTTTTCAGTTGCAAATGTATGCCCAGAAATCCTTTTATTTACCTAAAACTTACACATAGTGAACCTATCTAAAGCCCGGGACGCAGTGTTACCATGGCAAACACCACAGGCGGGTAGACAGATGGTTATTTGCTTATCTTCATTTAGCTTATAACGCGTAAGTTGTACACTTTACTCACAGCCCAGGATATTTTATTAATTTAACGCTTACAATTTCACCGTAACATGCAACTATGCATAACCAACATGCGTGAACTAAGAAACTACCATGAGGAACTCCACTGGAAAAGCGGAGCGAGCAAGATAGAACATGTCAATTGTCAAACTACTACAAACACTAATTACGTTCTCACCAATACACGGCATACATTATTTCCCTGCCTTCATTTAGCGTACAGCGTAAGCATTCAACTATTTATAGCCAACCAACATGAACTAAGTACTTGCCTTGAGGAAGTCCACTTGAGAAGGGGAGAGAGCGAGAACACGCCGATAACCACACTACACACACTTGAGTGTTATTACTTACTGTCAGTAACTTATTGACAAAGTCACAAATACCCAGATGGTGCTTGCTTTTGCAGTTAGTCTCAACACCAGTCACGCGAAACATACCATAATTTCATCGCTAATACCAAGTAAGACACCTTACGAGTAATGTATCATTAATGCTAAAGGTTTTATTAACAATATAACAGCTGAGTTATAATGTTAGAGTTATATTTGTTTAATGACGTTTGGAATACGTGTGCATTTATCTGTCAGAAGTTAAGCTAATTTAATCAAATTTGGAGTACCTACGTGTTTCTTAGTTTTAAGCACGATAAAACTTGCTTTGTGTAAGTGTTTTGAACGACCTGGCTCGGTTATGAATATTACATTGCTTAACAATGTTCGGAAAGGAAAAGCTGAGGTTTGGAATAGATTATATACAGATATATTTATTCAAATGTTAAAGTAAATTCTACCCAGTTTTCACTATCTTACGCGCTGGATGACAGAAAGGGCACCGGTGTTTCACTCAATGGCCTAGACTACACTAGACTATAACTGGTTCACTTAAGGTAGATTCTTGGTTGAGCCCTATGCCTACGCAAAGACAATACACGAAAGATGGGTAAGCTCAGCCACAGCCGCATCGGCCCGCATACAATTTAGTTCCTGGCATGAAATGAAGGTGGCGGTAGCATTTCACCTGCCTACATCGGGGGTTCTGTTTGTTTAACTTTTTCACAAAGCGGGCATTCAATTTCAATCATGAGTGGGCGTAGCCATCATCACCCGTGTGTGGTTTGCAATAGGACGAAAATGATTTTCCCATCTGATTTTTTCATGCGTTTTCCTCAGAATAAAGAAGGTAATAAAATCATTACATCTGTTACAAAGTACATGATTGGACTTTTAGACAAAATGAAGAAATAAAATAGACCAAACAAAAATTGAATGTCGGTGCAGTGTTATTCCGAAATAAATATTGGAAAATATTTATAATACGGTGGACGCCTCTAAGCGGAAAGAAAATATATTTACATGTGATTTTCGACTAGAAAAAAATATTTTGCCATTTGAAACCCCAACAACCAACCTAACCTTCCTGGTAATGTACATCAGTAGCCTAATCATGTCAACAGTAAACCTAACCATATCAGCGGTACCATAACCATGCCAACAGTTACCTAACCATGTCAACAGTAATTTGCAATGGAA
Source organism: Macrobrachium nipponense (assembly GCF_015104395.2). Taxonomy (NCBI): domain Eukaryota; kingdom Metazoa; phylum Arthropoda; class Malacostraca; order Decapoda; family Palaemonidae; genus Macrobrachium; species Macrobrachium nipponense. The sequence goes on along the minus strand of NC_087209.1, from coordinate 11,345,342 downwards.
ATGAAGCTATCTTGCAAAACATATCAAAATCAACTAGAAAAACTATATTTTCTTGTCATTCTTGTCAATTGTATTTCAAATAAATACCTTAAAAGTTATATTTGCATATCTTGAAATCTCTAGAAATGAAATAAACATACCAATTCCTATCACTGTCATACAATTCGTGAATATTGGGTCTCCATGCCTTTTCCAGATAGGCTTCTCACAGCAACTTTGATATACTGTATATATACTGTAGTTATGTTATATTCTCAGCAGCTTACCCATTGGGTTGTAGTTATAAATGTTTACCTAATTTTTCATTAATAAGCACTATTTAGCGAACCAAAGTTGTTCCATCAGGAAGGATGTATCTTGTGGGAGCATTCATATGGGAGAGCATAAGTAGGTTAGTTAAGTTAGAGTGACTTACTTTAATTTCAAGTTCACTAACCTTTTAATCTATGATTGAATTTTCCTATATGTATGGATAAAAGCATTCAAAATAAAAGAAAATTACATGCAAACCAGCATATCTGCTCCCACAAGATCCATTCTTACCGTTTCATCTAAGTTTCTGCATTATATGCTCATAATTGTTCAATTTTTTTAATGAAATCTTGTAATTGGTACCAACACCCCACATAGTATTCCAAAGTAAATTTACCATTTGGCAGCAAATGTACGACAGTAATACAGTAGTAATAATAAATTGGCAAAACAAGTTGTGAAAACCTATGATATTTGCTTGTACTGTACATGATGCAAAAAGAAACATGGTTCAAGTCAATTAGAATAATTGTTTCAAATTTTCAAATTTTTTTTAGGAATGTGCATGCTTCTTGCAGAAATGGCATTTTACTAGAAAATACCAGGCAGAAGTCGTTTACATTACCTTCATAAAAGGGAGCCAATTGAATATGCATTTTTGAGAACTCCCACAATTGGGCTATGAGATTTTAATAAATTGTTATAAATATGGTTTGTTTCCTATTTGATTTGTGATTTCAATTGTTTTTTATTGCTTTTTATGGAAATTAAGTTAAACCTAGATTTTGCTTATACAGTATTCTGTAAAATACAGCATTGCATTTGTTATAAAAAAAAGGGTACCTTACTTTTACTACTTTGTTGTTGTACTTTTTTTAGTTTTATTAACAAATATTGCTTAACTTTTGCCTAATCAGCATCAAGTTAAGTCTGCTTTTTCATTTTGATTTCATATTATTGGGTTTTGACATCATCCCATGCTTTTGTTTGCTATTTAAATTCTGATATATGCATGTTTTTGTTTTTTTTGCATGACTTGTATGACTATTGCATGCAAATGAAGCATGTGCCATTTCTTTTACTTTGTTTTTTTATGTTTCTTTGCAAGAACATTTGTGTACAGTTGCTTAGGTTATGTACAGTATACAATCATAAGCACAAGCCCAAAAAAAGGAAAAAATAATTACTGTATACTATATTTGGTGAAATAATAAGATAATATGAGAATAAGTTTGTTTCATTCTAACTGCCCTCTCAGTTTTTAGATAAAGATACTTAGCAATTAATGTTACATTAACTGAAGGATTTTATTTTAATTTAATGATTCAGAAATGCCTAATATATAAGTCATAAGCTATGATAGAGCCCTATAATCATGTTAACAAGCAAATATTAATCGATTTAGTATTCAATAATTTATAAAGAGAAGTTTATTGGAAGCATAAGAATAAATTTTAACATTTAAAAAGCCGCGCTAACGCCACAGCCGAGTTTTAGTTGAGGGCATAATCAATAGATGGCGCGCATCCTGACGGGTTGGATGACGTTTTTTTTATGTGGTCTAAATAGTCAGTTTCCCATCTTTCGTTTATTGTCTTTGATGCCTACGAGACGTTAGTTTGGCGGCCGCTGATTTGGCTGGAGCTTTGCCTACCTCCCGGTACCAGCCAATCAGCAGCACCAAACAAACGTCTCGTAAGAATAAGGCTCATCCGAGAATCTAACCTTAAGTGAATCAGTTATAGTTATATGGTTTCATCCATGAATTTCTAGGGCGTCATTTCAGATTTTTTGTTGCCGGGGGGGAAGCAAAGACGGTTTTGGCGAGCGAAGCGACCCTAATCAGCCTAGTTTTTTTTTTTTTTTTTCTTTTTTTTTGGGGGAGCTATTTAGTGTTTTTTGAAGCCACATGACCAAGGTATTTCAGCAAAAAGTATAGACTCCTCCCACTCCTGTCTGTTTATCTCATGATCACTGGTAGCTAGCTAAAAGACAGACAAGGATCAAGAAACGTAATATTTCCGAGAATTTTCATATATTTATGATTACACATTTAAAAAGAAGGCATGCTGTTACTTCTTGGGGCTTGGGGGGAAGGGGCCAAGTTGAGTCTTTGGGGAGACCAGTTGGCCGCCCCCAGCATTCCAAAAGGACACCCCTGAGTAATATATTCATGTTATTTGCTATTGTATATTTTTAGTTCATTTCGTGTTGTTCACATTTAGCCTAGCTATTCTTTGAAAACATGATGACCAAGTTCATAACATTTCGACGGTGGATATCTCCAACCCTTCCCTCCCCACCCCCCCAGCCCCCCCCCCCCCACCCCCCCCCCCCCCCCCCGCCCCCCCACCCCCACACGCGACCAGGGGTCGATCAAACCGGTTTGCAGGGGGTGGGTGGTTGTTTCATTTCAACCCTACTGTCACCATGGGTGAGCACTAAAAAGAAAAAAAAATTGTATTTTATTACTATAGAATTGTTCGGTGCACGGGTGAAATCATGCAGCTTGTGGATTTAGTTTTCAATTTGAAATGAAATGGATCAGCCCAGTTTAGAAGGTGATTTAGAACGGCCTAAATTTTTTTTAATGGAAATGGGTGTTTGTGGAATTTTACGATGATGAGTTACAATATTTGTTTAATTAATGACGTTTGGGAATACGTGTGCTTTTATCTGTCAGAATTTATGGTTGTTTAATCAAGTTTGGAGACGGGTTTCTTAGTTTCAAGCACGATAAAAAATGTTTTGTGTAATCAGAGGGCCGTTCCTAGAGTATTTGGCACTGCGGGGGCGGATTATTCCAGGCTAATATCCTTTACACCCCCCCCCCTCCCCATACACCCCAATAACTGGAGAATTTTGATAAGGAATGAATACATAGCTTTTTTGGGGGGGTTGATATCTTGTAATACTTATATATAATCATCGTCTGTAAACACTTATGCACCTTTCAGCATAATCACAGCATACCTTAGCGAGACAAGTGACACACTTGTTTTACGATAAGCGTATGCTATAAAGAAAACGGGCGATTCCTGCCTCAGAAAATCACTGAATAATAATAATAATAATAATAATAATAATTGGAAACATCAAACGGAGGAATTGGATATATTTCTATGAGCCTTTATGACACCACCCCCATCAAGACATTAATTTCATGAAAGTGTAACTTCGTAGAATGCAGTGTGGGAAGGCGACGCATGTGTTTGTTACAATGCTGTTTCTCTGTAATTTTGGATTAAAAACAAACGTTTTTTTTTGGTTGTGTTTTATGCTTTTCCTGGCTGAAAGACATTCTGTGGTACAAGCTCCATTACATTGTAAATCTCCAGACTCCATGGAAATAGGAAGTTTGGGTTGAATAAACTACCAAGGCATTGAAAGGGATTAGATTTCAAATTTCTCCCTTTTATTCGCAAGACATGTCGTGAAAATAATCAAGCCTGCTGTCAATGAAATATGCTAAAGTTTTTTTAATAATGCCAAAAAAGAAATGTGCTTGGAGGTTTCTTATAGAGGACTGAAGTTAATGAGGTTTAGTCTCTTAATCTTTTTAACATCCATAGCCGGCCATTGTAGGGACTCTCAAACTTGTAGATCGAAGAGTTTTACAACTGCCTAATCGTCGCGGTAGGATCATTCTCGGCGTCGATGTGACCAGTTAGCGTATGGCCGTGTTCGGTATTAGTCGCGTTTCTGAAGTGCCTGTTGGGAAATAATGTTACTCTTACAACGGATTATCTATTTATAGCCTGATAAGTGTTAATGATCATTCTTTATCACATAAAGAAGGCCAAGGGATAAAGTTCTCAAGCATTGCTTGCGGGACGTCACAAACACACACACACACACAAAAAAAGATTAAGACTAAATGACTACAGCGGTGTAACGTTCTTGAGTAGTGTAATCTGTAAATAGATATACTGCACCATAACTCATGAGTACTAGACTTATTATTATTACATATTAGTATTAATTTGCATGAAATGGCTGATTTCTGAATCTATTTATACAACAGAGCATTGAACACGTAGTGCATACCTTGATTGCATGAACATTTAAGCTGACATGGTCTTGTTTTATTGAGGTGACGTTCCAAAAAATTTGATCTGAATATATCTATGCAGTGAACTAAAAGTATAGGTAGGTCCTAATTGCCACACAGTTGATAGCCCATCGGATTTACATATTAGCCAGTAATTCTGAATAGGAACAGCTTGTGCTCTCTAGTTACAAGCCACAGTTGAATAGACCTCCTCGAATAGATGGCAATATTTCTGGTAATTCCCTGTGTTGATGACTTATGGAAAGATGCGTGGGCTAAAATGAATGGCTTTTGACATTTGTTCAACATGTTATTGTGGCTTTCAGAGCTATAGTTACTTTTGCCAACTAGGAAGCCATACACTTAGGAGCTCTAGCTAGTATAGAAACTTGTTCACAAACGAGTTTTATCCATTATCCATGATGACTACTATGAGATTCAGGGCCTCTGTAACACGGTTTTTTCGCAATAACTTTTTATCTATGCATTTCATAAATATAACGCTTATTCAGAATACATATTATATCAACACATAAATTTTGAGTGTATTCTGCACTACGTAGGTTGAATAAATTTGGTACTTATAATGTAAAAGTGACCTTTTTTGGTTTCGAACGCACTCGTTACGTAACTTATGACATCATTTCTTCCCTCTTTCTCGATGGATGATTGGCTATACGTAATGAAGGCTAGACCTCTGGCAACAATGAAATACAAATTTAAATACAAGCAAAGCAGTACACCTTTATGAACTCTGGAACCTCTCCACTGATAATTGTCATAATGAACAAACCAACAAAATATGTTAATAAATACAAAAGCACTTCGATTATTAGTCTAACTCCCAAAATAAGTTTCCAAAGAAATTACAGTCTACTTTATAGGTCACAATCAGATTGACAAGATGTAGGGAATAGTTGGTAATTACCAAAAACATAGTAGACAAGCTTGATTTGATAACTGCTATATCCAATGTCAAGCAATTTTTATTTATTGGCTATCTACCTATTTACTGAAAAAAAATAGCCGGTACCGTATATTGGCTTTAAACCTTCACCAATAATTATCGTCAGAATGGTGACTTCATGAGGCTCCACCCACTTTCACCTCGTTATAATTCAGGATAACACTGAAGGCTACCATGGGCATTGTTGGATTAGAAAATTTAACTTCTGGCTATAAAAACTAATTTCTCGAGTAGTTGTAAGAAGTGCTAAATGAATCCTCAAGGATCCCAGCAGTTGGTCTAAAAAAACGTTTAATTCATGTATATTACTGCTATACTGTTGCGGCACTACTGCTACAGTAGTATTACTACGCTAGCACTGATACCCCACCAACATCTATGTACCGTTCCGCCATTTATAAATTCTTTGTGTTTCAGAGCCGATGGAATTTTCTGTCTGGTGGATGGGCGGGGCAGCATTTAGTCAAAAGGTGTTTGTTTACCTTGCTTACGTAATGAATGTTTTTCGACTATTGGCTCGTAATCATTGGCCATGGCGTCGGCTAGATCATTTTTACTCTATAAAAATTAAAACTATCGGGTTTAGGTTATTGATAATGCTGACAAAATTTGTGTGTGGTTGTAAAATATATATATGTCAACTTTCAGCTGCATCCGATGCTTTGACATGGAGCAAAGTCCAAAAAACCGTGTTACAGAGACCCTGAATCTCATAGTAGGAAGGCGCAAATGGTTAACTAAAACCTCGGAATGGGTGAAAGCACTCAACGGTTTACTAAAGATCTCTATGATATCAATGGTTTAAGGTTTTAGCATTTTGACCATCTACCGGAAAATTATTTTGAAAGGTATGTTACTGCCTCAACAGTCAGCTATCAAAATATATTAAGAGTGGTTTAAATTTTCTTGGTAGCTAATCTTGGGAATAGCAATACTTGTTTATACATCTTAAAATACATGCATAGGGACTTGGCATTTGTTTTTGTTATTAGCGTATGAATGATAAGTAATTTGATACTTTTTTGTGGCCCATAGGTTTGAGTGTCATTTCCGGTGATTATCCTGGTGTGGTATGACCTGCAGGCTCCTTTGGTCGATGTTCCTGTATTCCGCATCTTGGGTATCAAAGCATTTGGACTAACGAAGGTAAGTACCAACATTTCAGTTATTATCGCTATGATATAGTGACCCACTTTCAGTTTCAGCATTTCAATTTTTACATAACTCCACCAGCCACCTTGCGTTAATATATGATATATGTATTCGCAGGTGTAGGCCTATACGTTATATGTAGACATCAGGCGTCTTAACTGGTAAAGATTCCAATCAATAAGGAATATTCCGACAGCGGTTATATAAACCACAATGCATCAGATTGTAAAACGTAATAAGTTTTGCCTCTCAGAATGACATCCGCTAATTTTGAAGTCCCCTAAGATCCCCCCCCCGCTCGTCTCTCTCTCTCTCTCTCTCTCTCTCTCTCTCTCTCTCTCTCTCTCTCTCTCTCTCATTAGGAGTATACTACTTTGCAAGCATCTTAATGATTTTGATTTATATATATTCATGGAGCGTCCAAAATGATTTAGTGCGTTCATCTCTCTCTCTCTCTCTCTCTCGATCGATCGATCGATCGATCGATCGATCGAACTGCTCCGTAAGCATACTTCATGATGACGATTAATTTTGGCCGAGTCCCCAAAGTTAATTCATTCATTATGTTCGTTATTAAGATAATTGGTGTTAATTGATATAATGTAAACGCTTTCAACTTCATTAATATGGTGTAACTAAATTATTGCTTTTAAAGTCATTAAATATCGCGAGTAATCATTCACAATGCACTTGCTTATAGTCAGGAATAAACTGATGAAATTCAATGTCGAAATATGTTTGCATGTCACATAGCTCGTTCATATTTATTTATATAATCTCTCTCTCTCTCTCTCTCTCTCTCTCTCTCTCTCCAGGCTGATTTACCTTTGGAGCCTTCATGGTCAGTTGATTCTGTCCATAAGATTAAGTATCCGATTCTGATCATGCATTAAATTTCTCTTAGTCTAAATTATTTCTGTGAGAAGGACACGCTCTTAAGGCATAGATATTTACGTCTTTATAATTTTAAGGAACGTTTTGGTTAAGCAAATAGTCTTCCCCCATTATCCGTCTAGTTGTGAGAGGAGTGAAATTGCTACGATAATGTAAAGATGACAGCGGGAGTTTTGCTCTCAGTGTATCGTGCATTCATGTATACTCCCCACCGTTACCCCACCCCACACCTACACTTTACACTCCAACCCGTACCCTACACCCACCTCACGCCTCCCCCATCCAACCCTACCCCCCCCCCCGCCCGACCTAGCCCGCATCCCTCCCGTGTTACTATAGTTACTACAGTGGTATTACTACGCTGTCAAATACCCCACCCACATCTATGTATCGTTCCGCCATTCATAAAGTCTTTGTCATGGCCACGGGCTTGCTCTTGACTGTAAAAAGTTGCAAGTCTTAAGACAAATGCAGTTTTGCAACCGAGGAGAAAATTCTAAATCCTGCTAGCCATTATTGACTGCTATGGGTTTCAGAGCCGATGGAATAAGGTGAATGAGTTTCTGTGGTGGATGGGCGGGGCAACATTTCGTCAAATAATGTTTACCTTGCTTACGTAATGAATGTTTTCGACTCTTGGCTCGTAATCATTGGCCATGGCATCGGCGGGATAATTTTTACTCTATAAAAATTAAAACTATCAGGTTTAGGTCATTGATAATGCAGCTAAAATTTGTGTGTGGTTGTTAAATATACATATGTCAACTTTCAGCTACATCCGATGCTTTGATAAGGAGCAAAGTCCAAAAAACCGTGTTACAGAGGCCCTGAATCTCATAGTAGGCGAATTGCCATTTGTTCTCGGAATTGCCATTTGTTCAGTCCCGAGACAAAGGATACGAGAGCTAATCCTAACAAGGATGTCGGGGGAATGAAAGTCAAAACGCATGATGTTGTAAAAAAAAATAATGGACTATTTTGGAGTAGGATAGGGATTCAAACTGCTTGCTTTCTACAATACAAATTTGAAATCAACCAGAATGTTACTACTAAGACAGCGAAGAGAGAGAGAGTTCGGAACGGTAATGGAAGTACTGAATTTGGTGTAAACTACTGTTGTCCTCCATCGCGATGTGTTGTCAAGATTAAAAGTTATTTTTTTTTTATAAAAGAGCTGGAGATTCATTAAGAATGCCAAAGGATAAACGTGACGTAATTTCAGAGGAAAAGTGCAGAGTGAACTATCGATAAAAGCAGGAATAGGAGAATAGGCAGATGGAAAAATGCTATTGATGAAGAGGGGGAAAGAGTAGATGAGAGAACAGCAGGTGTTAGTTATTCAGTCAGCAACACAAGAAGTTTAATAATAAACTTATAATTAAGGTTAAAAGTAGAAGAGTAACCGCTTTATTAAAATTCTGAGAAACGCTTTAAGAGACATTCTCTGAAGTCTGGATAAACTGGATGATAAAATATTAGCAAAAAAAGGGGGGGTGTGGGCTGAAATGAATTTTCTATAAGTTGCCCTTGAAATATTGTGAACAATGTGTTTATGCGCCAATATCATTGAAAACAACATCAATTAATGTGATCCATAGAAATTATTTTTTATGGACTGTTGGCGTATTTTTCTTTTTATGTATAATGACTGAATATCGTTCATTCATGGTACAGACAGGCATATTTAACTGTATCCTTGATGAGATGCGTTGGAAGTTCTGAGTGCCAACTATGGTTCGTATATTCTCGTACTAAAAATTTTTATACACCCCCCTCTAATGTGGCAAAGCAAAAGTGGACCTCGCGTGGAGCACTGTGGGCATTACAAAAGGGTGTTTGCAACGTCCCTCCGACACCTACCTGCATCAGAGTTTCTGCATTTTACATGATCTCCATTCCTCTTCCTCTCTTCAATCTTCCCGGAGGAATAATGCCGTCACGTCACTGCACCTCATGCGGTCCACTGCAGGCATTACTTAAGATTCTGTGCAGCGTCCGATCGGCCTCAAACTGCAAACCCTTTCATTCCTTTTACTGCACCTCCTTTCATATTCTCTTACTTCCATCTTACTTTCCACCCTCTCCTAACAGTTGATTCATTGTGTAACTGGGATGTTTTCCACCTCTTACCCATTTCAGACCCTTTTGCTGTTAAATTCCGATTCAGCTCTAAATGACCTCATAGGTCCCGGCGCTCGGCCTTTCGCTTCAATTCTATATTTAATTCTATTCTCTTCTCTTAAGTCTTGCTGTCCAACCTCTCGGTCTTTTAATTCGGAGTGTCCAACTTTTTCTATTCACTGTCTTATTATTAATATTATTATTTTTATTATTTTTTTGTGGGAGAGGGGGGTGATGTCTCTCACAGTCATCCTATTCGAATGGGTGGTTTCTACAGTGTGGGGTTCCGGGTTGCATCCTGCCTCTTTAGGAGTCCATCGCTTTCCTCACTATGTGTGCTGTTTCTAGAAGCACGCTCTTCTGCATGAGTCCTGGAGCTGCTTCAGCCTCCAGTTTTTCCAGGTTCCATTTCAGGGAATTTTGGATCGTGCCTAGTGTTCCTATGATTATGGGTACAATTTCCAGTGGCATATCCCATATCTTTCCTATTTCTATTTTCAGGTCTTGATTTATATCCATTTTTCCTTATTATTATTATTATTATTATTATTATTATTATTATTATTATTATTATTATTATTATTATTATTATTATTATTATTATTATATTGAGAATTAAAAGCCACAGTAGTGTTGAAAATATATTTTTACCACTACTGTGGCATTTAATTGTCAATATTATAGCCTCGTTACCGAGGTTCCTTATTCATCATCATCATCATCATCATCATCATCATTAATTATTATCGTCCAGAAGATGAACCCTGTTCATATGGAACAAACTCACGAGGGTCTTTGACTTGAAGTTCAAGCTTCCAAAGATTTTGGAATTCATTAAGAAGAAGTAGGAGGCGTAAAAAGAAATACAGAAAAAAGAGAACTCCCCCCGCCGAATGGGCGAAAGGCTCCCCGTACTACTTCTGACAGCTTAAATCTCTTAAATCTCTTTGCAAAAACTCCATATACATATAGTTTCACAAAAGTCGTCTGAATATGAATAAGGTATAACGAGAGAAATGAGATGCGGCCAAAGTTTTCCTAATACTTTTTTTGGTATGGTGCAGGGGTTACCGTTTCAAACTTGACCAAAATTTGTGGAAAATTGTTTATTTATTATTTATTTTTTTTTTTTTGTCAGGATTGGCGGGGAGTTACGATTTACAGCATACCGAGATAGTACTTGTATTCCCCCGATGGGTTAACTGTTTTTTTTTTTTTCGAGTGATTTGTAGGTTTGTAAGACTTTGGTAATTTTTTACGCCTTTCTCCCTCAGTGGTTCTCAACGTGGGGGAGGGGGGGGGGGGTGGGGGGGGGGGGGGGAAAGGAAGAGGAGAGCGTCAGCAATTTTCCATGGGTAAACGCGAGTCATAAGGAAAAATAAAAACAATTTTATTTACATTCGTTATTCTCTTAACAACTGAGAAACTAATATTCAGAATAGAAAAAAACGCAAAAGTTTATACTTAATAATGTCAGTTTCCTATATCTGCTACTCTAGTTAGACTCGTATGTATGGCATGTTTTGTAATTTTTGACCTCCCCCCCTATCCGTCGAAACCCTCTCTCCTCTCTCCTCTCTCTCTCTCCCTCTTCTCAATCTCTCTCTCTCTCTCTCTCTCTCTCTCTCTCCATTTTCCTTTAAATCCGGGAGGGAATTTGACTCATAGATGCAAGGTAGCCGTGGAGGGAAGAACCAAAATCTTAGAGGGGGCGTGGTAATAAAAAGGTTAAGAACCTCTATTCTACCTCCCAACATCGAATAGGGAGAACCGCAGTGGATGGGCAAAAAGGAGAAAAAGAACTTTGAGCTGGAGGTTGACTGATTGGTTAGTTCTGTAATAGCTTCGCAACGACAAGGTTATTGACGCCGGAACTGGAGATACGTTCAGAAAGATCATTCGAGTGTCGGTGTTTCTTTGATTTCAACAAAAGGAAAAATTAGGGCCTTGATTTGTGAGGATTCACAAATGGAGAGAGAAATAGTTGTTCATGGGAATTATAAGCACTGAAAAAATACTGTAATATTTCTTATTGTTTCGAAGGTTATCTTTTAGAAAGATAGGATTTTAATCCTGAATGTTAAATGAAGTCTTTCTTGCTCGCCGTTCACGAGATGACTGGGTAATAATACATAATGCTAAGACTTTTTTAATCCAAACTTGATGAATGAGGCGTTAATTATCCTTTCCAAATGTCGTAAATAATTAGCGTTAATGACCGGGAACTATTGCAATGCACCTAATTTTATAAAAACAAGATATAATAATTAAGCTTATATTTATGTTTTTCTTTCAATTTACTTTATTTTCACTGGTCCTTGTGACTTTCATTTGTTTAATTATCTTTTTATCAGCATCTGCTTTAGTGAGTGTCAAGATAGAAACGAATCACGGATTGTATCAAGATGTATGAATCCTTAAACACGAACATAAGCCTAGTGATATTTGTTTTCAGGATTGCCTAACGTAGGCCTATTTGAACATTTGCTTATTGTATTTTCTGTATTTGATTCACTGCCTGTTTAGTTTCCTGATAAGAAAACTATTGTGCCGGCTTTGTTTGTCCGTCCGCACTTATGTCTTTCCGCACATTTTCTGTTCGCCCTCCAATCTTGAAAACTAAGATTTAGAGGGCTGCAAATTGATATGTTGATCATCCACCCTCCAATCAGCAAACCTACCAAATTGCAGCCATCTAACCTCAGTAGTTTTTATATTATTTAAGGTTAAAGTTAGCCATAATAATGCGTTTGGCAACGATAGAAGCCAGGCCACACCTGTCCGTGGTTAGTTTTGTGGGCCGGGGCTTATACAGCATTATACCGATACCATCGAAAGATAGGTCTATTTTCAGTGGTCTTGATTATACTCAATTGCGAAGAATAAACTTCGGCGCATATTTAACTTTTTTTTTCCTTTTTTTTTCTCACAAAACCTAGACACGGATGAACATCCCACAAAGACCCATTTCTCCATTGCCGCTATTTGCATCTCCTTTTTTTCTTTATGGATCATTCCCCTCGATCGTTCGTCTTGGAAGAAAATCCTCCTTTTGTTGGATTCAGAGCCGCTCTGTCCTTTCAAACGTCATTCGTCTTATTTTCTCTTCACGCGAACGAAAAAATAGGGTTCCCATTTTCTTCGGAGTTGACAGCTCGTGTCGAGGGTGGACTAATGCATAGGGGATTTTAAATTCTCGTTGAATGTTTCCGTCAGTCACTTCCCTGAGATTTCACGCTTCTTTTACGATTAAGTATGAGGATTTATGTATACGTGTATGCATTTATGGATGTATGTATGAATTTTTGTCACAAAGACCGTGACATATTTTACCTATATTCACAAATATAAAGCCACAAGCTTCGTTCAATATCCAGTTCACTATACATCTGCATTAACTTACGCCAAAGGGAATGATGATTCATAGTCCGTTGCCGGTGAGATACAAACCCCACTGGTGACGAAGCACTTATCATTTATCTTAGTGTCAGCTATTCTTGAGCTATGGATGTGGTGGCTTAATATTTGTTTGGCGTGTGTATAATATATATACAGATATATATATATATATATATATATATATATATATATATATATATATATATATATATAAATATATATATATATATATATATATTATATATATATATATATATATATTATATATATATATATATATATATATATAAATATATATATATATATATATATATATATATATATATATATATATATATATATATATTATATATATATATATATAGAGTACTACAATTTAGCAGTTTTTCAAGACTTTAGAGAAATAATTCTTAATAATGTACCTATGTAATACGTATATGTCACCTATTTTCTTCAACACTGGGATTTTTAAAGTGCACCATCTTGACGTGGTCATAAATGCGTTTTTTTCTTTTTCACGAGAACATTGACCCACGAAGGACCCAATGATGTTTACAGGAGTTGGGCGCTATATTTTACAATTTCGTATTTCGTAGCTAACTGCCTCTGACAGACAGCTTTTTCTTTCTTGCAGAATTTCTGCTTTGCTAGGACTTTCACTTCTGTTTATTTATTATTATTATTATTATTATTATTATTATTATTATTATTATTATTATTAACAAAGATGGTAGCTATGCAAGTTAAAAAAACATAATAATTAGTTATTTATTTTAAATGTAATATAATTTCGATTGTGCAAATGAAAGTGAGGATTACTACCAATGCAATTATTACTTATCCGGTCTACTATACAAATCAATTTCGCAAGTTCATTTAACTTTCAAAGTCGAAAAAGTCATAAATTCTCTTAGTTTTACTTTCACATGAACTCTGATTGTAACTTTCTTTTCTGGGATCACAAGCAGAACTTCAAGACGTTTTGTCAGTAAGGCAAGACCGACAGTGAACTTCATTCCATATATTACTTAGGCGTGATTTTCCTTGCTCTCATTCTTTTTTTGGAAACTCTCCTCGTTGTTCTTGATATCTCTCTCAAAACTTCTGGTAAAGCCGGGCATAAAGACTTTGCCAAGTTTCGCTACGCATGTTCTCACTTCTCTGATGTGCTGGTACGAGCGTCAGGTCTCATGGATATTGGAGGCTGCGCCAAATCTTCTTTTTCGCTGCTCGATACTCCGTAGGGGTGTAGTTCCGTCAGTGAACCTCATGCGGTGCACTGTAGGCATTACAAGTTTCTTTGCAGCGTGCCTTCGACCCCTAGCTGCAACCATTTTCGTTCCTTTTACTGTACCTCCTTTCATATACTCTTTCTTCATCTTACTTTCCGTCCTCTCCTATCACTTGATTCATAGTGCAACTGCGAGGTTTTCCCCCGTTTACACCTATCAAACCTTTTACTGTCAATTGCCATTTCAGCGCTGAATGACCTCATAGGTCCCAGCGCTTGGCCTTTGGCCTAAATTTTATGTTCAACTCGACTCGATTCACTGTTCGACCGCTTACTGTCCGTGTTCGATTACTGTGGCCTTTACAAAGAGGAAGGCGAGTCAACTTAGACTTAGAAGGTTTAGGCATGTTTTATTTACCAAATGTTTGCGCATATAACCGTCCCCAAATATGTTTCTATTTTTCGCTAAATGGTTTCACCAATGCCCGTGTTTTCCCTTTAGCCCCTTTCTGCCGAACATCTCGGTTATTTCTTAGTGTAACTGTAGGGGCTATCTCCTATTTCCTTCTTTAGATCATTGTACACCAGCTCCTTCATTTTGCGTATCTTTTTCTTGCTGTTCAACCACACTAACCCACTCTTCTCACTGTCTTAATCGCTAGTTTGCCCAACGTTCCCCTGTGCTTTATGTTATAAGTGATGATTAAAACATTTACTCTATTTTTAAACTGCATGGAATCTGTTCGAATGAACTTTTTTCCGATTTCGATCTGTGGATGATTTGTGAGTAATAATTTTAATTCGGAGGTTTCATTAATCATCTTTTCTGCCCTACGTTTATTTAGGATTTCGAACTGCAATTATTGCAAGAATGATCCAGATTCCTAAATTTCCCTCCCGGAGTTATTCTGTTTCACTTATCACGTCATTTTCCTTACCAATCCTTGTTAAGAATGATGCTCTATTATTTGTGGTGGTCCTTTTTGGATTCGTTGTTGAAACATCTGAATCAAGAGCAGTGCTTTTATTTGCCTTTCTTTCTCACACAGTAAAGATTCTTTCTTTTTTATATAAAATTACCTCACCTTTTCTTTAGAATTTTATTAAATGGTTGTATCAAAGCAGCCGTGGTTTTCGATTGAAATTTGATTTGAATGACATCGATCTTTCTCTTATTTTCTAATTTTTCCACTTCCCTTTATCTTCATTTTATAATCCCCCGTCTCTCTCTCTCTCTCTCTCTCTCTCTCTCTCTCTCTCTCTCTCTCTCTCTCTCTCTCTCTCTGAAAAATCAGTTGTTCCCCCTTACCTCATATTTTGTTCCCACTGCCAGCCTATCTCCGCTCATTTGTCTTCCATTCCCCTTTCGGTACATTGCAACATTGCATTTTTACTTATTCACGAGTGGTTTGGGACACGATCTCTTTCCGTGCTCAAGAGCTGAAAGGGAGAAGCTGCTGGCTCAGTTTATGCTGGCGAATGTTTGCTGTTTTTATGATAATGACGTCAGGGATGCGCAAATCGAATGATATACTGCGATAGCACACTTGTCTCTTATCGTTTTTTTTTTCTCAAGGCCGGTGCTACTTGTTTTCGATGTTATCAAAATCATGGTTTTTTTTTTTTTAAATATCGCTCACTGACGGAATGAGGATTTTCCTGTACTTTTTCAGCAACCGAAAGTTAGTTGAGAAGCTGCTGCCTAAGTGTATGCCGGCGAATGTTTGCTGTTTTTATGATAATGACGTCAGGTATGCGCAAAAGCGAATGATATAGTACGATGACATATTTGTCTCTTTATTTTTTATTTTTTTTTTTATTTATTTTTTTTTTCAAAGCCGACCGGTGTTACTTGTTTCCGGTGTTATCAAACTTATTTTTTAAAATATTGCTTGCTGATGGAATGACCATTTTCCTTTACTTTTTCAGCAACCGAAAATTAGTTATATTTATTTTTAACCAAGTGTTGCAATCAGATAATGCCTGGTCTGTCGGTTCCTTTCGTGTTGAAACCTTCTGTTTTTCCTGTTTTGCCTTGACCTTAGTATTTAAAGATAATGTCGCCATAGGTCATAGTTCAAAGAAGTAGAATGTAAACGATCTGCGAGATAGAGTTATCTGTTGTTTGAGTCGTACTTAGGGATAAAATAGAAAGTGAATTTATAGGTGACTGAGTTGATTTAGAGATTAATGAATTCGTGTCGTGTAGGAAATGAAAAGCTTCATTACATTGATTATGATGAAAATGGCGCCAATGTTATTGACGCTAAATTTACAGTTCAACTTAATTTTGATAACAGCAGAATCAAATGAAATGGAAGTCATAGATACTTTTAATAACAAATTTAATGTAGACAGTGAAAAGAATGGAGAAACAAATGCACAGTTATGTAAATGTAAATATATTTAAATTTAAAACTCATATAATATTTTAAATATTGCTTACTGACGGAATGAGGATTTCCCTTTACTTTTTCAGTAACTGAAAATTATTTATATATATGTACATTTACATAACTGTGGACATGTTTCTATATTTGAAGGCTCGTGCTACTATGAGGATTTTTTTTTTAGTGAAAAGTATGTTAATAGTTGGTGATAAAAATGAATCTGTTCAGAAAGAGTTCCAGCTTTAAATTGTCCAAGTCTGTATGGTATGCATGTTACGTCGTCGTAAAGCTCTAAGCGTTGAAATAAAATGACCAAGTCTGGTCTAGTTCTGTAGGACGATGGGGCTGAACCATCTCGCTTACGACTGAAAAAAAAGGGGGGAGGGGAGGGGGGGATGGCTGCAGAAAACGGAGGCCTTCTCTGACGTCATACGGATTGGCGTCACCGAGACTGGTGCTCATCGTTTTCATTTATTCTGGCTGTTTTTAACTGTGTTAAATTGTCTTCGTTTTGCTGTTGGTAACGTTTGAGAGAAGGTTGGCTATTTGTTTATTTATTATGTTGTTTTTATCATTTATTTCTTTTATTGATTATTTATATCGTTTCTATGCGATTTATTGTGAACATCACATCCTACGGAGCAGAGGCTAAATGTTAAATTTAAATATCGTTCTCTCTTCTTTGTGTCACGGTAAAATTCTATTTTCGCTTACTCGGGGAGTAAGCCTACAAACTATTTTGTTGTTGTTGTTGTTCTTCTGAAAAAGGTGTTTCGCGTTAAGTTTAAGGTACAGGCATTTTAAGATAGGATAACTATGATTTATTTATTAAAATAAAAATGTAAAAAATTGATAAAGTGCATGTTAAACAGTATAAAACAATTGTTTCTCATAAAGTACAACGTATTTACTTTAATTTCCATTGGTGAAACAAAGCTCTATTTGATCGTAGATTTTAGCACGCGCCCCGAGTAAGCTGGAGGTCGGATCACACTTTATTTGTTAAGTCGTAAAAACAGATTAGGACTACTTTATTGCGAAATAACACAGAAAAATTATTTAAAGTCTTTGCATGTGTTATCCAAACAGATTGCATGTGGCTTAAACTAACATTTTGTCACTATACTTTGTTATTTTTTTCATCTGTCCATCCGCGTATGGTGTTTGTGTATGGTAACACTGCGTCTCGGGCTTTAAATAGTTACGCTGTGTAAGTTTTAGGTAAATAAAAGGATATCTGGGTGTACATTTGCCACTGAAAAGTGTTTTAATAATTTACTGTATGCGAATTACACCGTCAATATTCGAAATAGGACATTGTCATTATTGACATATTATTGTTGAAAGCAAGCTGCCTTTTCGGGGTGGCGAATGGAACAGCCAGACGCAGAGGCGGGAAAATTGTTTCTCTCGCTGTTTGCTACGGCAAGATGTCAACTGTATTGGACCACACCTGCTCTGCTACTGAGCTACTTGTTACTTCATTACACGTAAGTATATCAGCATATACTTCTATTTTTATAAAGTGCGTTTTAGCCAGATACGATATGACGTAACTTGGTTTAGCATCTGTTTAATGGAATTTGTGGAAATATTTTTTCATTGACCGTATTTAGAAAGGAGGAAGTTCTGGTTGTACTGCTTTTTACTTCAAGCTGTCACCTTATTCGCTAAAGTCACTGGCATCAATATCATTGCTGTTATTATAGTGGATTAACTTAAGCTGAACCCCAAGAGTGGTGGATCTTGATTACGAATTACAGTTGAGCGAGACCTCGGGGGGAGGCGGGGGGAGTGTGTTGTTCCGTCTCCCTCTCACACTCCCTCTCTCCTGGACCGTAGTACAACTTATTCACACAAATCACCTGATTGATAAAACATCTATTCACTTTATTTTAATGAAGTATTCGTTTTTCATTCTTTCTCGAGACCGTTTTTCAGCCAAGAATATTAGGATGGTAATCATACAATGCTGACAATATCTTTATGACGAGTCGAGTTATAAGGAAAATCAATCAAGTTTTTTTTTTTTTTTATTATATAAAAGTGTCTGCTGCCGCTGCATGATTCTATGGTAATTCCTCATTTCTCGTAGTTGACTGAAACAAATTTGAAGCTACTCCTTTCATTTAGCATTACTGTGATGGTAATTGCTTCATAGCAAAGGAAGATAAAGGAAAGGAGAACGCATTTTCGAGAAGTTCTGCAATAAGGAGGCTTTCGCACCCGTGTTGGAGTTGCCTATCTTCGTGGTTGTTCTAGAATCGTCGGGCGTGTTGTGGAAAGCAAGAAAAAAAAAACGCGCCAAATGTTAACGTGAGAAACGCCGGCGATTTTTTTTCCTTTTCCCCCTGATGCAATACCTCGTCTAGATTCATCTAAGAATGTCTAGAAACCTCGGGAGTCTGTGACGCTCGCCGTAGGCTCTGCCCCCAGGATGCCGTATAAATACGACGGAGGAAGTAGCAGCAGGTAGAAGGAGGAGATATAGATAGAGTGATCGTAAGAGGAAGAGATCGTAAAAGAGAGAGATCACCAGTTAGTAAGAGCCACAGATCAGATTATCAGTGAGAGATCAGCAGCAGCAGAGATCTTCCGTGAGATACAAGAAAAAGGAACCGACGAAGTATCAATCAAAAAAAGAGTTGTTCGAGAGTTGGTTGGATATTGGTCTAGTCGTCTTCAGGTGTGGACGGCCGAGTTGTCTCTACGTTGAGCAGACTTCGGAGAAGAAAAGGGGGGATTTCCTGCCTTATGAATAGACTATTTTCTGCAATACGGAGTCAAGAGGACGTCTGCAATCGCCGCTCTACTTTTATGAAGCCACCTCTTCGAAGTGCCAAACTGTTTTGCAAGTATTCTTATTACCTCACTGTTTCCCCCAGTTCATGCAGTGTAAGATTCTATCTTTTTTATGTAAATAGGAGATACCATTCTGCATTTACCTTTGTTAGTAAGCTTGTAAATAAACCTTTGATGTGTTAGTGTTTCTTTCTATATTCGTATCCCCAGTTTCAACTGTTTATGTTGATATATTTTTTTTTATTATTTCATATCGAACCTGAAGCGGACCTTCCTCAGAGATCGTAACATTGTCTCTGAGATCTCGGAGTCCGTAACATTTGTGGCGACCTTGCCTAGGCTATCAACACTTTAACAGTTTGAAACAGGTAGAATATAGAAAGAATCAGAATGAGTGAGATGGTGAAAGAGTTTATTGAGTCAGGTAAGCTACTGGGTCTAGAGGGGAATGATCTCCGTGAGTATGTTGAGAAGAAAGAAAGAGAAAAGTATGAGAGAGATGAGAGAGCGGCTGAGAGAGAGGAAAGAGCGGCTGAGAGAGAGGAAAGAGCAGCTGAGAGGGAAATGCAGCAAGAGAAAGAGAGAGAAGCGATGAAAATGCAGCAAGAGAGAGAAATAATGAAAATGCAGCAGGAAGAAAGAGAAAGGGTGCGTATGCATGAGCAGGAAGAGAGAGAGAAAGAGCGTATGCATGAGTTGGAAATTGCTCGGTTAAGGGAAAGTACTCGTAATAACAGTCAGTCAAGCAAGAACGGAAACGAAGCTGATACGTTAGGTATGAGTGCAGTGCTGAAATTAGTACCAAAGTTTGATGAGGAAGATGTTACAACATATTTCATGTGTTTTGAGAAGTTAATGGAACGGGTAGGCTCTCCTAAAGAAACGTGGACTTTATATTTGCAGTCAGTTTTGAGTGGTAGGGCACTTACTGTGTATAGTTGCATGTCTAAGGAGGAATGTGATAATTATGATATTGTGAAAGAAACTGTTCTTAGCGTGTATAGGCTAGTACCGGAGGCATACCGTAAGAAATTTAGAAATTTGAGAAAGGATGAAAATATTACGTATGTAGAATACGGTAAGAAGTTAGAAAGGCTGTTTTTTGATTGGCTAACTTCTGCTAAGGTTGAGGATTTTGATAGTTTGAAGAACTTAGTGTTGTTAGAAAATTTCAAAGATAACGTGTCCCCTGAGATTAAACTTTATATAGAGGGTAGGCGAGAAGTATCTTTTGCAGGAGCAACTAGGCTAGCTGACGAATATAGTCTAACTCATAATTTGAGTGTTAGTAAGAAACAAAACGATCCTTCGTCTGGTAGAGTACAAAGCAGTAAAGGTTTCAGTCCTAGTAATAGCAATGAGAGTAAAAGTGACTATTCCTGTTATACATGCGGAAAACCTGGTCATACGTCTAAGGTTTGTAAGAGTAGAATGGCATATAGTGGCTCAGAATTAACTTGTTTCTGATGTAATGGGAAAGGGCATTTAGCGAGAAATTGTGCATTAGAAAAGAAGGACGGTAAGAAACCAGTATCTCTAGTTAACCTTTCGTCAAGTAGGAATGATGTGATGAGAGAAACTAGGAAAGTTTTTGGTGAATTTCTGTCGGAAGGCGTAGTTTCCTCTCTTGGAGGAGTAGATTCGAGAGAAGTAGTCTTGCTTCGAGACACAGGGGCCCTTATCACTGATAAGGAGTGAGTGTGTGCCGAACAAGGCATTGTGGAGAGATTTTATCAAACGCTAAAGAGTTGCTCACGGAAATTGTGTAAGAACTTCGAACACGACTGGGAAGAAAAATTACTGTTCGTTTTATTAGCTTTAAGGTTAGCCCTGAGCGACACTACCGGATTTAGTCCATTTGAGCTTGTTTTCGGTCACACCGCTAAAGGTCCTTTGGAAATGTTAAAATGTAACTTAATGAATAAAGAAGGTAGTGAGGACTACATCACTAATCTAGAGCATTATAAAAACAGTTTAAGGGATGCTTGGCAACTAGCGAAGGAGACCGAGAGGAAGAGTCAAGAGGAAACTAAACGAAAGCATGATCTTAGAGCAAAAGAGAGACATCTCTGTGTAGGAGATAAAGTTTTAGTATTAGTCCAGGAAGAAGGTCCCTCTTTATCGTATAAGTTCGAAGGTCCTTTTTCAATTTTAGAGATGAGGGGAAATATACCTTATAGAATTAATGTGGGTAAGAGTAGAGCAAAGTCAGTAAATGTAAATTTGCTTCAGAGTTATAATGAACGCCCCGTGCCGTGGCCTCCGCCGGTGTAACAGTGTTACTGAGTGAGATTAGTTTTGAGAAAAACACAAGAGGTGTTTTAGTATTTATAAGTTTTAATCAGAGTTCAGAAAACGGAAATAGTAAGAGAGAAGGATAATGTTATAGCAGTAGCCTCCAGAGATTTTTCTCAGAATGAGTAGCCTAATAGCCGTTTTCTGTTATTGCACGAGTGAGTGTGTGAATGGGGAAGTGTGCATGTTTGACTGGATTAAAGCTTTATGCAGAATTGTTTCCCCGCTGTTTAATTCTTGCTTCTCTTTAGAAAAAAAAAAATAAAATCAGTTGATTTCATTTTTTTTCTCTTTTGGGGGGGCGTGTGATGGTAATTGCTTCATAGCAAAGGAAGATAAAGGAAAGGAGAACGCATTTTCGAGAAGTTCTGCAGTAAGGAGGCTTTCGCGCCCTTGTTGGAGTTGCCTATCTTCGTGGTTGTTCTAGAATCGTCGGGCGTGTTGTGGAGCGCAAAAACGCGCCAATGTTACGTGAGAAACGCCGCGATTTTCTGATGCAATACCTCGTCTAGATTCATCTAAGAATGTCTAGAAACCTCGGGAGTCTGTGACGCTCGCCGTAGGCTCTGCCCCCAGGATGCCGTATAAATACGACGGAGGAAGTAGCAGCAGGTAGAAGGAGGAGATATAGATAGAGTGATCGTAAGAGGAAGAGATCGTAAAAGAGAGAGATCACCAGTTAGTAAGAGCCACAGATCAGATTATCAGTGAGAGATCAGCAGCAGCAGAGATCTTCCGTGAGATACGAGAAAAAGGAACCGACGAAGTATCAATCAAAAGAAGAGTTGTTCGAGAGTTGGTTGGATATTGGTCTAGTCGTCTTCAGGTGTGGACGGCCGAGTTGTCTCTACGTTGAGCAGACTTCGGAGAAGAAAAGGGGGGATTTCCTGCCTTACGAATAGACTATTTTCTGCAATACGGAGTCAAGAGGACGTCTGCAATCGCCGCTCTACTTTTATGAAGCCACCTCTTCGAAGTGCCAAACTGTTTAGCATGTATTCTTATTACCTCACTGTTTCCCCCAGTTCATGCAGTGTAAGATTCTATCTTTTTTATGTAAATAGGAGATACCATTCTGCATTTACCTTTGTTAGTAAGCTTGTAAATAAACCTTTGATGTGTTAGTGTTTCTTTCTATATTCGTATCCCCAGTTTCAACTGTTTGTGTTGATATATATTTTTTTATTATTTCATATCGAACCTGAAGCGGACCTTCCTCAGAGATCGTAACATTGTCTCTGAGATCTCGGAGTCCGTAACAATTACAATTATGTTAAAAAGACGTATCAGTGCTAGGCTAAATGTTATTAATAAATGAATATGTAAACAAATGTAAGGCTCCTTTGATTAAGGGATTACCACCCTAATAGTCGTGGCTAGAAAATTGTCTCGAGAATGAATGATGAAAAACGAATACTTCCCCATAAAAATTAAGTGGCAAACAGATGTTTTATCAATCGAGTGATATGCATAAGTTGCATTACGTTCCTGGAGGGAGGGAAAGAGGGGGACGGAACAGCACACTCCACCCGGCTCCCCAGCCCCCCCACATAAATCAAGATGCAACATATTCATACAAATCCATCATTTCCTCCTCTATACCGATTTTTATCTAAAATCTGAAAGCGCCATCGTATTCAGGAAAATTTTAAGTACAAGAACAAATGTTTTATTCTGAACTTGATCTCATATTCCTAAAAAAATACACGTACATACACAAACCCACACACACACACCACACACACACCAACACCCCACACACACACACACACACACACACACACACACACACATATATATATAGATAGAATATATATATATATATATATATATATATATTATATACACAGAGAGAGAGATTTATATATATACATATATTTCAGGAATGTGGGCCAGATGAAGAAGTTGATGCTGATGATGATTTCGACGACCTACTCACTGCCTCTCCTAAAAGAAAAACCCCCAGAACATCTCCACATAAATACAGCAGTCAAACACGCAACATCATCATGAATGTCCACGACTTTTTTGTTAAAGAAGGTTCCTGTACGACAGCTATAGACGTCTTAAAGAAGACTGCAGCAGCAACTGGAGTGCGTGAGCGTACTATCAGACGGATAAAGGCAGAAATGAACGCATCACCAGATGGAGTAATAACATCACCACCGGCAACTGCACGACTTCTCACTGTCCTGGGTCAAGTGGACGACTTTGATAAAGATTCCATTCGCAGGGAGTTGCTGGCCTTTTATGAGCGTGGAGGACTGCCAACTTTGCAGAAATTATTAGTCATGGTGAAGAAACCTCCTCTTGCTTTTAAAGGATCCCGCTCTTCTTTGTACAAGTTAGTGAGACAAATGGGTTTTTAAGTAACAAGAAAGTGGAGAGCGGTCTAAAAATCCTGATGGAGAGGGCTGACCAATAGTGGCTGCTCGTCAAAAGTACCTAAGGGAGATGAAGAAAAATAGAGACAGTTGTGACCTTCGAGTGGAAATATACTTGGATGAAACATGGGTCAACCAGAATGTGAGTGTTGAAAGGTGCTGGACGGATAAAGATGGCTCAGCTGGACCAAAACTAAAATCAGGACGAGGAGCCAGATTTATAATAGTTCAAGCAGGAAGTCAAATGGGTTTGTTCCAGGTGCTTTGCTTAGGGGTTTGTTCCAGGTGTTTTGCTTTTGTTCAGGGCAAAAAAAAGGCGCTAAGGGAGATTATCACGACTCAATGGACCATCAACGATTTACGGAATGGTTTGAAAATCAACTGCTTCCAAATATTCCTCCAAATTCACTGATTATTATGGACAATGCACCGTACCATTCCAAAATTTTAAACAAAGTTCCAGTTACCAGCAATAGAAAAAATCAAATAACTGAATGGATGCAAAATAATGAAGTCCCATGTGATCCTTCTCTGAGCAAAATTGAACTACTCCAAATCTGTAAGCGATACCAGCACAAACAGCAGTACGAAATAGATGAGTTAGCTAATCATCGTGGACACAAAGTGATACGGCTTCCACCTTACCACTGTCTGTTCAACCCCATCAAGCTCATATGGGCTCAGGTAAAGGCAAAAGTGAAGAGGAACAACTCAAATGCAAACCAAAATATGAAAATTGTTGAAGACATTACGAGGGAGGTAATTAACAATATAAGTTCTGGAATATGGAAAAAAATGCATAAATCACACCATGAAGATAGAAGAAGAATGTAGAAAAAATGACAGAGCAGTTGAACATTTAATTGAAAACTTTATTATCAATATACAATCAGATGAAAGTACTGAGGAAGAGAGTGAATGAGTGTTGTAATGTGTGTGTGTGTGAGAGAGAGAGAGAGAGAGAGAGAGAGAGAGAGAGAGAGAGAGAGAGAGAGAGAGAGAAGGTGGGCACATGTGTGTGATAAAAAGAGATAAAGCAGCTTTTCATAGTCTGCATGGGATTGGTTGTTTGGTTATAATATATATAGTAGGCAGGAAAGAATGTAATTGGACGTAATAAATTTTAATTTTTATGAGATCATTGATGGAACAATCACCCTATGAACATTATTTTTAGGGGGTATCATGAAAAGTATGAATGATTACTTTTGATGTACATGCTTATTTTCAATTTGCTAAATAAACAACATTTTATATTTTGAATTTTCTATTCCTCTTCATATTGAGATAAACTTCTTATGCGTGTGCATGAGAGAGAGAGAGAGAGAGAGAGAGAGAGAGAGAGAGGGGGGGATAATCATAAAAATAACCATTAAGAAAAATATGAAAACAACTTTTAATTAATTCTCCAGTTCATTAGGGTAATTTTCTTGGCTAGACATTATAATAATAATAATAATTTCGCTACATATAATCAATACATTATTGTTGCCGTAGCGAACAGCGAGAGAAGCAATTTTACCGCCTCTGCGTCTGGCTGTTCCATTAGCCACCCCGAAAAGGCAGCTTGCTTTCAACCATAGTGACAATATTCTATTTCGAATATTAACGGTGTAATTCGCATACAGTAAAATTATCAAAACAACTTTTCAGTTGCTAATGTACACCCAGATATCCTTTTATTTAACCAACACTAACACACGCGTAACTTTTTACCGCCGGGACGCAGTGTTACCATACACAAACACCATAGGCGGATGGAAAGATGAAAAAAAAACAGAGTATAGTGAATGATCTTTGGAAATCGGCAGTAAATTCATTTTTCTTATGCGTTCATGCATAAGTTAAATGTATAACTAGTTTTAAGGCTCTATCGTTTACGAAGTTTCCTATCTGGAAATATCATAGGAGAATATATGCGTAAATAGAGAGAGAGAGAGAGAGAGTTATGCTGCAACAGAAATTCTTGGACATCTTCTCCCCCCCCCCCCCCCCCCCCCCACCCCCCCCCCCCCCTTCCCCCCCCCCCCATTAACAGCGTTTTTTAGTCCGCAAAAAATCATTGAAAATTTGGCCACTTTTAGTAAAATATTTTGTTGGACCCCAGCTATTGTGAGCGACAAATTGCTGTCTCAGTATGTTTCTGCTGTCTGGTTGCTCTGAAGAATGTTAGTTAGCTCTCCTCTCTCTCTCTCTCTATCGGTCTCTCGGATCTCTCTCGTCTCTCTCTCTCTCTCTCTCTCTCTGGGTGCGCGGTATGGCGTCAATCTCTCTCTCTCAATATATTTCTGCTGTCTCGTTGCACAAAAGGATATATCAGTCAATTCTCTCTCTCTCTTCTTCTCTCTCTCTCTCTCTATCCTCTCCTCTCTCTCGCTCTCTCATATAGTTTCTGCTGTTTAGTTGCACAAAAGGAAATATCAGTCAATTCTCATCTCTCTCTCTCTCTCTCTCTCTCTCTCTCTCTCGCATATATTTCTGCTGTCTAGTTGCACAAAAGGATATATCAGTCACTTCTCTCTCTCTCTCTCTCTCTCTTTCTCTCTCTCTCTCTCTCTCTCTGTAAAATCAGTTGAGTTGAACCCTCTCCCTCCTTTCGGCCTTAAGTTCCTCTCGGCTCCTCTTCTTCTTCTCCTTCTTCTTCTCTTCCTCCAGTCCATTAGGGAATAAAAGCAAAGCTGCACGGTGGCACGGGCGTTCACAGGCTGTCCTGAGCTGACAAGTAACTGCTAACGTTCGTCCGATGTTTTTCCCACTTGGGGTCAGTCGGTTTACGTGAATCTCGACGTACGCGTAACTAAAGCAGAATGCTTTTTTTTTCTTTTCTTTCTTTGGGGGGCCTGGGGGTTTCGTGAGGGAATAGAGGAATGGGTTTATTGGAATCATTTATATGTTTTGAGGTTTATATGTCTATATATATATATATATATATATATATATATATATATATATATATATATATATATATATATATATATATATATAATATATATATATATATATATATATATATATATATATTAATATATATATATATTATCTATATATATGATATATTTATAAGAGGATATATATATATATATATATATATATATATATATAACATATATCTATATATATATATATATATATATAATATATATAGCATGCGTGCATATATTTATACTGAAAAAAAGTATATTTCAATGTAAATGTTTCTACATCGTTAACTGAAAGACATTGAGAAGAAGTTTATTTGCTTGAATTCAAGCATGTGTATGCTTGCTCTCGACGTGGATTTACTGTAGTATACTTTGGGTCCGGAGCTCAACGGTCTTTTTGTTTTTTTTTTCAGATTTTTCTTCTTCCCTTGGAGGGGAGGGGGTTGAGGAAGAGGAGAAAAAGGATGAGGAGGAGGAGATGTTTATCGCCGGTTAATGGGTTCTGTCACATTTTTCATAGTCATCGTCATTTGCCTGAGGTGTATAGTAAACAAAAGATTTGCTCTGTATCCTTTTCACATCATTGTAGTTCATTTTCTTGCCATATTTCGTTATCTTACCTTTTTATTATTAGTTTGCTATTGAATACAAGAAGCTTCAGAGCTAAATAGTTTATTGGGATTTTTCTGCTTTAGATGAAGTTGGTCAGATCTGGTTTATGAATTTCTATCTTGGAGATTCTGCTATTGAGATTTAGTCATCGTTATTCAGCGTTCATTCAAATGCCTATAAACAATAGAACCCTATTATTTGGGGTAGTGCCATCAGTGTATCTCACGCGATACACCGTAGGCATTATTTATGGTTACATTTGCAGGGTGACTTTTTAATTCTTTTTTACGATACCTCCGGGTCTCAATATTCTCTTCGCCTTTCCATCTTACTTACCAGTCCTCACCTCCTAGCAATATATTCATGATGCAGCTGCGAGTTTTTTTTTTTTTTTTTCTTGGTGTCATGTTACAGCTTTAAAACCTTTTTACTTTCTATTTTTCAGCGCTGAATGACCTCATAGGCCC
>NC_087209.1:11302404-11312404 GCF_015104395.2 Macrobrachium nipponense | reverse complement strand
GATATTTTAATTCCATTTTTAGTTTTCTATAAAAGAAAACTATTGTGATGGCTTTTTGTCTGTCCGTCCGCCCTCAGATCTTAAAAACTACTGAGGCTAGAGGGCCGCAAATTTGTATGTTGATCATCCACCCTTATTCAAGGTTAAAGTCAGCCATGACCGTGCGTCAGGCACCACTAAAGATGCCAACAACTCAGAATTGAATACTCAAAATTGTAACAATTGACTTTTATTGTGATGAAATACTCAGAATTGAAACCCTTGAATTTCAAAGGGAAGAAGTACTCAGAATTGATACCATTAACTTTCAGAAGGAAGAATTACTCAGAATTGAAACCCTTGGCTTTCAGGTTGAAGAATAACTCAGAATTGAAATTCTTGGATTTCAGGTCGAAGAATTACTCAGAATTGAAACCCTTGGCTTTCAGGGGGAAAGAAATAGTCAGAATTGAAACAATTGTTACAGGGAAGAAATACACAGAATTGA
Source organism: Macrobrachium nipponense (assembly GCF_015104395.2). NCBI lineage: Eukaryota > Metazoa > Arthropoda > Malacostraca > Decapoda > Palaemonidae > Macrobrachium > Macrobrachium nipponense. Next base: position 11,311,917 of record NC_087209.1, on the reverse strand, counting down.
ATACTCAAAATTAAAAACATTAACTTTCATACATAGTGAAGAAATACTCAGAATTACAACCATTAACTTTCAAGGGGACGAAGCAGAAAGAATTGAATACTCGGAATTGATACCATTACCTTTCAGAGGGGCGAGAACTGCAAAAAATCTGAAAACGAATCTTGGCTGAAACGAGATACGAGCTTCATCAAATAATCTAGGGGTAATGAAAGGCCAATCTAATTTTTTTCAACAAATGGAGCATGTATTGTTCATCCCCTCGCTTTTGAAGTTCTAAATTCCCATCTGAGAACATAATAGAAACCTTTTACTGCATGGCCATATATTTTTTTTTTTTTTTAACAGGTGACGCAATCAAAAGGGCCATATTCCATTCCATTAACCTGTTATGATATGTTCAATCATTTTTTCGTATAAAACTACTTTCGTACAGATTAAATTATGATTTGTGTTTTTTAATCATCGTTTTGCATTTCATTCTATTTAGACGGAATCAGATTTTATTTGGCTACTGACAGTACCTACAGTTTTATTGTTGCGAACAATAAACTTTATACAATATGATACTGGCTGATAGTAAATTTATTGCATTATTTATTCTAGTTTCCGCAGGGAATTGTTGGGTTTATTATTTTCAGCTAAATGAACTAAAAAGATATTATCTTTTCAGTATTGCTTAGCCATGAACCCTATTTATTTTGGCACTGTTGGTTTTTTTTTCCTTTGGAAAATTGTTTGAATAGGCTACTCTATCAACCAACCATTTTTCTTTTATGATGCTTCCGTTAATTAAATCTGTTTGTTAGTAAAAACACTTCAAGTAATTTTTGTTCAGTGATGATGCATAGAATCTCTCTCTCTCTCTCTCTCTCTCTCTGTGCTTGATCGTGTTTTCCTCTCCTTTATCTCACTCCTGCATCATCTCTCTCTCTCTCTCTCTCTCTCTCTCTCTCTCTCTCTCTCTCCTGCATCATTTCTCTTTCTCTTTTCTGTCGAGCTTTCAATGTCATCTCTCTCTCTCTCTCTCTCTCTCTCTCTCTCTCTCTCTCTCTCATGGTTCTAACGCGCGCTCATCAGCCACCCGCGAATTCCATTTACATCTGTAATACGAGTTACATTGGCAGTGAGTAAAATCACGTTCGGTCGCAACGAAGGATTACCTCACTCACTCTTTCCCATTTCCGTTTATAAATATTTATAGATATATTTCCATATTTATTTAGTTTTACTTTATAAAGCTTTTTAATAAGCATGTTTATAAGGTTTGGGTCATCGCTGGGCTCTGCAGTGATATTTTTCTTATAAATATGAATAAATATACTTCCATATGGATGTATTTAACTTGATAGAGGTTTTTATTATGTATGTTTATAAGGTTAGGGTTGTACAGGTTGTGGGTTTTCAAATATGTTTATTTATATTTCTCTCAGGTTTTAAAGGTTTTTTTTATTCAATAAGTTCATTTGTTTGGCCTACGCTCATTTGCATAATAAAAGTGAAATTATTGGTTTTCAGTGGCATTGCAAGCTTTGTTTATGGAGGAGCCGTAGAAAGGGGTAATCTCATAAGCTTTCATAATCTTTGCTTGAAGGAGTAAAAAAAAAAAAAAAAAAAAAAAAAAAAATAGTCGAAGGAAAGAGAACGACACCTATCGGCAAAGACGGAACTTGACTCGGCGCTTTTGCCGATTCTCAAGGCCTCTTCTGTGTTCCCATCACTCTTCAACGCTGTTTTAGTTTTCTGTAAAAGAAGACTATTGTGCCGCTTTGTCTGTCCGTCCGCACTATTTTTTGTCCGCACTTTTTCTGTCCGCCAACATATCTTGAAAACTGCTGAGGTTAGATGTCTGCAAATTGGTATGTTGATCATCCACCCTCCAATCATCATACGTACCAAGTTGCAGCCCTCTAGCCTCATAGTTTTTATTTCATCTAAGGTTAAAGTTATCCATAATAAGCTGCTGGCAACGATATACGCAAGGCCACCACCGGCCTGTGGTTAAATTTTTACGGGCCGCGGTTCATACAGCATTATACCGAGATCACCGAAAGCATGATCTATTTTTGGTGTCCTTGATTTTACCCTGTACAGAAAATTCAATTGCGCCGAAGTGGGCTCATTTTTTTTTTTTTTTTCTCTTGAAACTTGAGACAGTTGTCATATCGATCATAAAAGGAAATTCATTATAATACTCTTGTAAAGAGAACTTATTGTGACAATATGCCGCATTGGTTCCTTCAGAGGCGATGGATTTTTGCTTTGAGTGGATTATCACAAGATATTTTTCCTTTGGTTCATTAACAGCAAAGTTTGTATCCTTGATACAGTAATTGTAGCTCCAATAATTAAAAAGAACAGGCTTAACAAATCTAATTCATTAGCCTTTACTATAGATATTCCAGTTCGTATTAGACCAATTTGAAAACTCTGGGACGTAATTGCTTTCAGTAATTCAGTATTCATACAATCATAATAGTCACTGTTTTGCCCCCATGTTTTGTAATTGTTTTGAGTCGAGAGAAAGTTGCTAGAGTTAAATTACTTTCACTCAAATTAGGGTTTAATTTTCTCAGTAAATAGTTTAATTATTGCAATAGGAAATAACGTTGGATTACTTTCAATTGTTCGTGGATATTCTGCCGTTAGAATTTCCAATATCAAAATATAAATACTGATTTGTGGTATCTAGGAGAAGGTCGAATTTCGTTTCACCCAACTACAACTTCTTTTTCTCTGCGGATTTCAATGATTTTTGCCTTAGAGAAATGATTATATATATTTACACTACATGTATATATGAATGAATATGCATATATATATTATATTATTATATAGACACACATACATGCATATGTATACATATATAAAACTTATATATATATATACATACCCATGTATGTATAAATATATATATATATATATATATATATATATACATATATTTGTATAAATTTGCATGTATGTCTACCTATATGTATATATCCACATTCATACATATATACATGTAGTTTATAATATATATATATATATATATATATATATATATATATATATATAAAATAAATATATGTGTGTGTGTGTGTGTATGTAAGTTCATGTTACAAAATCGTCATCGTCATTTTCCTATTGAGCTGTCATGTGAAACACCGTATACACAACTCCCATCGGACACCACCTTAAATTTCGATTAACGAATTCCAATTGCAAACGAGAAGGGGAGGTAAATTTAATTTCCTCAATATTGCCAACAAAAAGTACTTCTTACTTACCTTTCATCAACCAAACCCGCCCCCCGCCCCCTCCCGCCACCTTCGCAAGCTGGATAGAAGTATGAAAGAACTTAATCACTTTTCCCTCCTCCCGTCTGTGTGAGCTAAGAAAAATACCAGGATAACAAGGATTGTGTGTGTGTTTTTGTATGCGTGTGTGTGTCTGTGTGTGTGTATCTGTGTGCGCGTGTGTGCACAGTAAATCGTTGAATGAGGAAGGTTCCTCCCTGTGAAAACATTCGCTTAATGAAGCATCGTATAATTCTGGGAAGTGGAAATCGAAATGTTTTGAACGGCGCCACTTCACGGGATCAATGGCTTTATCCTCCCAGCCGGGGTCGGCGAACTCGAACCCCAAGAGGGTTTTTGGGGTTGATTTTATTACGTTTACTTTTGTAATAAAGCTTTTTACTTCCGATATAGGGTCCGTCTCCCTGTCTGCGGTACTGTTTTTTTAGGTGGTTTATAAGGAAGATTCATAACGTTGCGTTAATTACCATATATTAACTTCGTTATTTCATAGGATATTGCTGCTGTGTGTGTAGATAGTTTGTTGTAAAATATATTCAGCTATGCAAAATTTATTTTTCGAAATTTGGGTTATGTTTTTCCTGTTATAAGTCCCGGAATCACAAAAGAAATGCTTGTTTAGTCTCTTGTAGTCGCCTACACAGCGATTTATTTATTTTGTAGTACATCGTAAGCTGTATTGTAGTGTCGACTCAGCTTCTTAGAATCCATTATATAGAAGCATCCGTAGTTTTCATGATTTATTAGATTTCTTTTCATTTACTAAGATTTAGTCCGTTCTATTTATGAACTTGTATATGTGTATGTATGCATGTATATATGTATAGTATACGTATATACATATACATACATATAATATATATATATATATATATATATATATATATCATATATATATATATATATATATATATATATATATATATATATATATATATATATATATATACATTTACATATATATAAGCTTTGTCTTAAAGCTCTATGTTTTTCTCCGCGCGTTTTCATTGATCTCACTCTTACGCTTTCTGTCACCGTTTACGTGTCAGTCTGTTGTCCTTATTACTGAGCGAAGAATTAAAATGGCACCATCTGGCAGCATTGGTAATATCAACAAAAATACCGAAATGTAATGCAAATGAATAAGCTTCAACCGTAAGTTTTTACGAATAGAATTTTTTAATACAGCGTTAATATATTATAACGTTAAATATAATAGTAAACTTTTAGGCGTATACCTTATTACGTTCGTCATCTAAAACGTCAAGATGAGCACATCTTATTCTTAGGCACGGAAGCTCGATTAGTCGTTGATAGGCTATTTTATTTAACATTTTAGGGGGACGGGGAAGAGTGTTGGGCCTAAACTTCGAGATATGATCTCTTTAGGGAGCAGAGAAGGCAGGTTCACTAGAAGTGATGTATGTTTAAGCATTATATTATGACAGGTTAATTCTGTCCCCTATCATAACTATTAAGTTTCTCAATTTAACTAAATGAGAGGAAATTAGCATCATAGTATTTCTTAGAGAGAGAGAGAGAGAGAGAGAGAGAGAGAGAGAGAGAGAGAGAGAGAGAGAGGAAGTGCAGGATCAGCCTAAGGGGATCTGTATGCATGGGAGGGTTATGAAGGGAATAAGAGGTCTGATGTGGACCTTTGCTCTAAATAAACTAAACAGCGTGGCTGTTCCCAACAACATTACTTAATTTTCGCTTGCTGTGTATTTTTGCTACCGATTGTCTTCTGTTTGGCGTTATTTGCCTTGATTTATTTCTGGTACTAAACAACAGACAGGCTTCATTCAACTACTATGTTGTCCTTGGCTTCGAGGCGATTTGGATGTACTACCGTATATGCCTCACATTTTTAACAAACTAATGTGTTAATGACTTAACATTGGTATGATTATGGTTGCAGGTCCACAATAATATAGCATGTGAGTATATGGTCTTTAATGGATATTAAAAGCTTTCGAACCTTGTACCAGGATTGAACCTTTAATATCCATTAAAGACCATATACTCACATACTCTATTATTGTGGAACTGCGACCATTGCCATCATTTTCGACACGGAAAACTGTGCCCACATTGGTATGATTCACACTACAGACCAATTCGATTGCAAACTACGATACACCTTTTAGTTAAATAAGTACACACGCTAACGTAAGCATGCATACACATGGCATATATTACTTAAAACGAAGCCACTTCTGAATAACAGCAAGTAGCTGGACAGGACGCTCGAATTTGACCACTCTCAGAATTAATCTTAACCTCGAGGTTAATCCTGATAATGTACCTTTTTGGATTAGGATTGAATACCTCCTTTGGCAAGATGGGAGACTTGTCAACGCCGCTAAATGTATGAAATTCTCAACCAATATCAAAGGAAAGGCCAAATGCCCTAACCTGATAATGTGCTCGGCTCCTCCAGCCGTGTCTGTTTCTCTAACCTAACCCAACCCACCGGATTAGGGAACGAAATGGAGGCCTATTCCGAGAGTCTGTTGACCATGGATGATTTTATAGTAGGCCCTTTCGGCAATAAACGGCGGTTAAGCCTACATGCAGACATGTTGGTCGCGTGGGCTATACGAAATGGCCTTTGTCCAAGAGGCGATGTTATTTCAGCCCGCTGTGTATAGGCCTATATCTAATAGCTTCTTAGATAGTGCTTAGACCTATATCAAGTAATTTCTGATATGCTTAGGCCTATATCTAATCATTTCTGGTAGTGCTTAGGCCTTTATCTAATAATTGCTGAGATAGTGCTTAGGCCTATATAAAATAATTTTTGAGACTATACTTAGGTTTATATAAAATAATTTCTGAGATCATGCTTAGGCATATATAGTAAATAATTTGTAAGATAATGCTTAGGAATATTATTAAATAATTTCTAAAATGATGCTTAGGCCTATCTCAAATAATTTCTTGTAGTGCTTAGACCTATATCTAATAATTTTTCTGAGATAGTGGCTTAGGCCTATATCAATAATTTTTGAGACAATGCTTAGACTTATATAAAATAATTTTCTGAGATCATGCTTAGAAACTATATATTAAATAATTTCTAAGATCAATGCTTAGGACTTATTAAATAATTTCTGAGATGATGCTTAGCCTATATCAAATAATTTTTTTGAGATAATGTTGGATCATAACAAATAATTTCTTAGGTAATGCTTAGGCCTATATCAAATAAATTTGTTGAGATAATGCTTAGGCCTATATCAAATAAATTTCTGAGAGAAAGCTTAGGCCTAGATCAAATAGCCTTCGATCCTGTTGGCTTGGACTGTATCTCATTTACTCTGGATGTGATTTAATGGTCGTAATAGTCCAGGAAACGAATTTTGTTTCTTTCGACATTTCTTCATGTTTGTTATGGGCTTAAATTGTCTTGCATTTTTGTAAGTATTTCCATAATTAATGGAAATTCTTTATTGTAATCGTCTTTATGGTTGTTATTGTTGTAACTGTCACTACAGTGTTTTTCATGATATGTCTTAGAAAGAGGGTATTTTGTTGTTTTAGAAAAAATAATGTAACTCTAGTTCCATTTCGTTTCTTATCTAATATATATATATATATATATATATATATATATATAGTTATATATATTATATGATATAAGACTAGTAAGGAGGCTCAAGCCCTACAGATATCACAAGGTGGAGAGGTAAAGGCATGTCTCAGCGTAGTACATAATTTATTGCCGACGTTTCACATCACTTCGAGCATTTTCAAGGCTGGGAATGATAAAAAAATATAAACATACAAGACTCGTCACTGATAAAACACCGTATAATATTTAAAATTTAAAACTGACCTAAAACATTTAAAATGTAAAAATTATTGTACAACAACACTAGGTTGGAGAGACACCTACCAGAGTAAAAAATAGAAGGTGACTGAAGGACAGAGTGGGGAGAAAAAAAAATAATAAAGTAAAAAAAACACCCACCCCACACAAAACTATGTAAACAAACAAGTGGTAGGCTATGAACAGCTGAACTGACGAGGACTGGCATTTAAAGTCGGTACATTAGTTTTTGATTAAAATTGATTCCAGTGTTAAAAGCTCGTCATCTTTATTGGCTGATCCAATAATTTTAAAATCATCGATGTCCAAGCGGAGCGACAGGTAATAGAGTGTTCCGGATGCTGGATAGCTCAGATTGGATAATTTGCATCCTGTTCGGAAACTAACTCCTTTGGAGATTGAAATAAATTCTAAATATAAGGATTTAAAGAGGTTGTTTTCTCACATTAACTGTTAAGTACAAAACTATTGTTAAGGACTCATTAACTTTAATTGACCATTTTATATTTACGTAACTTTTTAACAATTCCATTTCTCTTTTTGTACAGAGTGTAGAGACGAGACACAACAAGAAACTGCGAGGCCTGGGCATTTCTATTCATCTTTTAACAATAACATTAACTCTGTTTTTAACTTGTCCAAGCGGGTTTTGTCTAAAAAACAAGAATTCCTTTTTATCTTTAGGTTTAGACTTTTGTCTATATATATATATATATATATATAGATATATATATATATATATATATATATATATATATATATATATATTAGTATATACAAAATACACACACATATATATATATATATATATATATATATATATATATATATATATTAGTATATACAAATACACAATTCTCAGTTTAAAACTATACTCATATAGAAAACGACGTTAGCATATTCTCACCCGGGGTCATGTTCTAAAATAGAAGCAGCTGCCAGGAGCATTAAACATTCTTGAACTACTGCGGGATGTGCGACGCAAGAAATCAAAAAATGAACCTGAGCTAAATAAGTATTCCCGTGACGAGGTGCAATCCGAACAGAACCGATGTACGAAATGGTACAATCGCTTCTAAAATATGGAACAAGAGCGTACCAAGTTCAAAACCAAAATAACCATCTTTCTAGCTTTTTCATAAAATTTAAAAAAAAAACTGTTTTATCAATTTTAATTCACTCCGTCAAATAACCACAAGAATAGAAGGGAAAAGAAGGAACCGTTACAGGTATGAACGAATTCAAAAGGGATAGAGATAATCCTAATTCATAGACGTTGAAAAAGGTCATTTAGCTATTTACTAACTGTATAAAGTAAACATTCCACTCAAATTTTACTAGATAGAACTACCATATATATATGTATGTAAATATGTGTGTAATTATACTACATGTATAGGTTAAATGAACTGAATAGAGAGATAGAGAGAGAGAGAGAGAGAGAGAGAGAGAGAGAGAGAGAGAGCAGAGGGGGGGGAAGCAACAAGCATAATATATATATATATATATATATATATATATATATATATATATATATATATAAAAATATATATATATATATAATATATATATATATATATATATATATATATATATATATATATATATATATATATATATATATATATATATATATATAACTGAATCACGAAAGTTAGGAACGTGATAAATCCATAAATAAAGATAAATGCCACGAAGGAAAAATAAACGAAGGAGGTCTGCAAGATCTTTCGACTTTAAAGTCCTTTACTGAGCAGATACTGACATAAATACGAGAAAAGACAATACAAGATGGTTCATATAACTGACAGATAGGGATTATAAAGGATTAGTACCTAGAATCCGACACACCTGGAAGATAAGAAACCTTCCCAAACAAGCATAAACAATGGGTGCAAATTAAAGGTTTAAGACAATCATCTCAGATACAATTTCCAGACAATTAAAGGATTATAGGTGACAGCTATTCGGAACTTGGTAAACAAAACCATATTCAACAATACATGACAGACATACATTACAACAAAATTTAATAACTCTAAGGCAACTGATTTTTTATTTAAGTCAGTAATTATATCTTTGAGGTCATTCTTAAACATGTTACAGATACAAGGGTCTAAATGAAAAAGGCCACGACTAACATTGAAATTACAATGAAAAGTAAGTTGTATTAAAGCAGATTCCTTGACCGTGCAATTACTGAACTATCAATCCAATTAATTCGGTGGTTGTTTTCACTTAAATGAATGAATAATGCATTAGATTTTTGCCCAGTTTTTACAGAGTATTTATGCTGGCTTTAGCCTTACTTCTAAGCCTTTGCTGGACTGTCCGAGATAGAATGTGGGACAATCCATACATGGAATTTTATATATTATGTTG
>NC_087209.1:11288887-11301904 GCF_015104395.2 Macrobrachium nipponense | reverse complement strand
TTAAACTAACATTTTGTCACTATACTCTGTTTTTTTTTCATCTGTCCATCCGCGTATGGTGTTGTGTATGGTAACACTGCGTCCCGGCTTTAAATAGTTACGCTGTGTAAGTTTTAGGTAAATAAAAGGATATCTGGGTGTACATTTGCCACAGAAAAAATGTTTTAATAATTTACTGTATGCGAATTACACCGTCAATATTCGAAATAGGACATTGTCATTATTGAAAGCAAGCTGCCTTTTCGGGGTGGCGAATGGAACAGCCAGACGCAGAGGCGGGAAAATTGTTTCTCTCGTTGTTTGCTACGGCAAGATGTCAACTGTATTGGACCACACCGCTCTGATACTGAGCTACTTGTTACTTCATTACACGTAAGTATATCAGCATAAACTTTTGATTTTTATAAAGTGCGTTTTAGCCAGGTACGATATGACGTAACTTGGTTTGGCATCTGTTTAATGGAATTTGTGGAAATATTTTTCAATTGACCGTATTTAGAAAGTTCTGGTTGTACTGCTTTTTACTTCAAGCTGTCACCTTATTCGCTAAAGTCACTGGCATCAATATCATTGCTGTTATTATAGTGGATTAACTTAAGCTGAACCCCAAGAGTGGTGGATCTTGATAACGAATTACAGTTGAGCGAGACCTTTTGGGGGAGGCGGGTGGAGTGTTGTTCCGTCTCCCTCTCACACTTCCTCTCTCCTGGACCGTAGTACAACTTATTCACACAAATCACCTGATTGATAAACCATCTATTCACTTTATTTTAAATGAAGTATTCGTTTTTCATCATTCTTTCTCGAGACCGTTTTTCAGCCAAGAATATTAGGATGGTAATCATACAATGCTCACAATATCTTTATGACGAGTCGAGTTATAAGGAAAATCAATCAAGTTTTTTTTTATTATATAAAAGTGTCTGCTGCCGCTGCATGATTCTATGGTAATTCCTCATTTCTCGGAGTTGATTGAAACAAAATTTTGAAGCTATCCTTCATTTAGCATTACAATTATGTTAAAAAGATGTATCAGTGCTAGGCTAAATTTATTAATAAATGAATATGTAAACAAATATAAGGCTCCTTTGATTAAGGGATTACCACCCTAATAGTCGTGGCTAGAAAAATTGTCTCGAGAATAAATGATGAAAAACGAATACTTCCCCATAAAAATGAAGTGGCGAACAGATGTTTTATCAATCGAGTGATATACATGAAGTTGCATTACGTTCCTGGAGGGAGGGAAAGAGGGGGACGGAACAGCACACTCCACCCGGCTCCCCCGCCCCCGACATAAATCACTCCCCCCCGCCCTGCCCCCCCCACATATCAAGAGCAACATATTCATACAAATCCATCATTTCCTCCTCTATACCCGATTTTTATCTAAAATCTGAAAGCGCCATCGTATTCAGGAAGATTTTAAGTACAAGAACAAATGTTTTATTCTGAACTTGATCTCATATCCTAAAAAAATACACGTACATACACAAAACACACACACACACACACACACACACACAGATATATATATATATATATATATATATATATATATATATATAGATATATATATATATATATATATAAATGTATATATATTAGTCTTTTCGCTTTTGCGAAAGACTGTTTGTGTTTCCTTACGACTGTCATTCGTAAGTATTTCTGGTTCCTTCTTTCTCCTATGTGATATCTTAGTAGAGTGGTTCTTCTTAAATTAAAGGAGATGATTCAAACGGATAAGTTGAAAAATGTACAACAACTTTATTCTGTAACTCCATAACAAGAGAGACAGTTCGGTCGTGAGACCGTTCCGTTTGATCGATAGAAATGAACTACCATATCAGAGCATCACGTTGATAGCGAAACATTAGCTATCTCAGCGATTCACATAAAAACATACGTAGTCCGCCGGCTCGAAGTTACAAGTTTCCGGCGTAGGTTAACAGGTCAACCGCTTCCCATGGAAGGTGTGTTGAAAAAGATAGACAATATACAACATGATGACATATCAAACAAACCTAAACCAGGCTACTGCAGACATCGCATAGCGTAATCTAGATCTGCCTTGGTCACGTAGGACCCTCCTAATGCCAATGACCTCAGGTCATGGGTTTTTTATTTACAGATTATGTAATTCTAAAATGTATTTATTACATTAGGCTCGGACAGCTACCATTCAAGCCTTGATAACAAAATTAGTTACTTTAAACATGGTTTTTCTTAGGAGCGTGCTCGTAACATATGTTTAGGTATAAAACATAACAAGGTGATTAAATGCATAAAAAAGGTTCTGTTACATACGCTTTTTGACATATTCATAAACAAAGATAAATGCATGGAAAATCTAGATCCATGTTGGTAATAATAATGATTAGGTACCCAAAAATAATCAAAAGGTAAAAATCAAAAGATTAACATGTATACATGATTATTATGATAATAGGTAACCTGATTAAGAATAGTGGTTACTGATAAATTATGGTAATAGGTAACCTGATTAAGAATAGCGGTTACTGATAGATTACAACATGATCATCGATAATTGTTAAAGAGTACTTGTCACTCTTTGTAATAGGTAAATATAATGGTACAATTGTATAATAGTATAATTGTATAATAGTATAATTGTGCACAGATTAATATATAGGGCTGATATATTTTATTAGGTGCCCGAAAAATACCTTTAGGAGTATATTAATGTATAATATTGGGCTATAATATTTTATTAGGTGCCTGGGAGATACTTTAACTGTTCAAATGCAAAGGCGTGAGAGTTCTTTCTTGTCCTACATTTTGACCAGCATACAGACCGCTTTTCACACACAACACAATTCCAGACAATTTTCTTAGGCACAAAATGAAATGGCCAGTTTTCAAGCGGCCCATAAACTCAAACGACTTGAGTTTAACGGGTACGTCATCTGGACGGGACAATACGTTTTTTCCTTGGAGATCCTTCTGTAGCCCTCAGCTACGCCAAGCAAAGATGTTGACGGCGATAACCAATATGGCCGTCACGCTGAACACGGCCAGCAGAACGTAGTAACGAAGATTTTCTCCACCTGCATAAGTCGGTGACGCGTGGTTCATCTCAGCCAGTTGCGTCAAACGATGAGCCACCCGCGCGTTGTATGGGAGAGGTAGTGATGGATATTGTAGACGCCCAAGTATAGTTCGCAAAATACGCCTTCTCACGTATTATCGTGTTGACCCCTCTGACGGTAGTTTGTAGATGTCCCCGTACAACCATCAGCTGCTACAAAGATTGGGGAATGGGCGGTGGTCCCGTCCGGGCATACGACGTGGAAACCGTCTTTGTGTATCGGATCCAGGAGCCATTATTCATTCTGTAATTGAATTTATTACTGTAAAAGGGATAAAGTTTCCTCAGACAACCTTCGCTTGTATGAGAGAGAGAGCCGTTTAGCACTATGCCTAACTCACATGAATCCGTTGATATAGGATAGAATTCAAAAGAGTCAGCTGTACAAATTTTATTATTCATGGCTTCTGAACAGTGAGTGAGTTTATCAAAAGTCTTTAATGACTGTAAATGATTTCCTATCAGAAGAAATCAGAACATGCCCCGTCAAATTGGATATTACTGGACTTGAGTTATTCGTCATGAAAGTAGGAAACGGTGCTATTTTGTATGATTGCCAAGCATCGGAAGAATCAAAAGGTATTTGGTGATCATAATCCTATAATTTTCAATGCTGACTGATATTAGGCTATAATAGAACTATACTTTATGGGTGTCTAATAAAGGAATATAACCTAGTTTACTCCCGTCCGTTCTCCAAAGTTAACGTCAGATCTTTAATAGCATGCGGTGTGGAGATAACACACCCTTTGTCGCTAACGTAATAGCTTCTACATAGTCTTTTGATTTCTCAATAAAATGTGATATTTTGACACGGATATGATCTATTTTCGAACTATAGTAAGCTAACGTAGCCAGCAAATGTTGAACTTCCATAATCTGATCGATATTATTTGAATGTTCGTTTACCAAACTCATTATTTGATTGATTGAGGATAACTGGCTGCGAAGTTAATTCAGACAAAGCTAATTCGGTTTTGTGTTTGCAAAAACTCAATTCTTTTATTTTGATTATTTATCTTGAGGCGATTTGAAATTCTAAGCCTAGATTCGCAACAGATCCCAAGATGTTTAGTCCAGCCAGATAAGCGGGTGCGGCGTTTCGAGATTATTGTGGCGCACAGACCACATCAGCAAGTCACGAGCAAGTTCCTCTGCCTCAGCGGTTTTATTTTGTATGTCATAAGACAACATTTCCGCGACGCTTAGGGTTTGAGCTAGCGAAATCCCTGAGTTAGCATGAAAATTACGTTGGTGCATTTCCTCAAGCGAAATGGCAAACCTCATCAGGTCATTCTTTAAGTTAAGGACGTCATCTTCAGGCAAAAATATGGCCTGCATGTCCAACTTCTATGACTATATTACTCGACACTATAAAAATGTCTTCTGTTCTCTCGATAATCGAGCCATGATTAAATTCTATTTCATTCGTCTTTGCGCTCTTTCCATACAACAAAGATGTCTGAACACACAATATCACTCCCAACAATAACAGATTCATTTTTGAAAACCTGCAATGAGTAAAATATATGTAATAACTCGTGTAAAAGAATATGTTTACATAACAAATATATATATATATATATATATATATATATAGTATAATATATATAATATATATATATATATATATATATATATATATATATATATATATATAAATTATTATCAAGTTTCATAAAATACAACCATTTTTTTCCCTCACTCCATCTACCTTTCTTTAGATTCTGATTTGTGCCGATGGAACTATTTTTCATATCAGTGGGTTTGGATACATTTGAACCCTAAATCTATTGGCCGTTAATGTTTCGAAAATGTTAAACGGGCCTTCAAACTTAGGTGTCAGTTTATATAATTTAAACCTTTACGTACGTATACTGTATGTATACCTGATCGCCCCACGGCATATGTTCTAGTTGGCTTAGCTATTTTATCATGATTTCTTTTATTTTCATTAATTTAATGTCTTCTTCTAGATTCTTACGAAGTATATTATATCGACTTATGCTTGCATCCATAACATCCTTTAGAGGATTTGATAAATTAGTTGTAGGCGGTAATACATGGAAAGGTGTTCTAGCTGGGATACCGTACAGTGCCTCGTGCGGTGTCATTTTAATAGACACATGATACGAGTGATTAAGTGTGCTTAGTACCGCAGGTATGGCAATGTCCCAGTTGGGGTCTGCCCCCCCTAAGGTGACCCTTAAAATGTTTAAAACCTTACGATTTGCCCTTTCCACTAGCCCATTAGACTCTGGGTGATAGATCATGGTATTGATTTTCTTTATGCAAAGGAATTCGCACAAGGAGTTAAGGAATGATTATTGAACTCCCCGCCCGAGTCTGATATAATAGTGTGTGGAATTCCATGTTTACAAATGTAGCACTCGTAAAAACTTTCTAGCGCACTCGACTGCGGTTTTTGTTTTAAGCGCTATCAGTTCTGTATATCGAGTCAAGCATCTATGATTACTAGGAGGTGCTTATTTCCTCTGTCTGACTCGTAATAAAATCCTGTTAATAAATCTAAGTGTACTCTTTTTCAAAGGGTTGATTTGGCACGGGGTAAGCCCCTAGGCTGACAGGTGTCTTCGTGTGCCCTTTGTATTCTTGACAAGTGCGACAATTTGCTATGTGCTTTTTTATATCTGTAAGCATCGTATGCCAATAAAATAAGGATTTGGCTTTCTGTGACATTAGGGAATAACCCGGGTGTCCATGCAGTGGATTTTCATGCAACCATTTTAAAACAGTGGGTATGAGTGAGATAGGTACCACCACCTGGTTGTTATTCAACTGTGGCGTGTTGCGGGTTTTTCCTCGTCACGGATCTACACAGGTATTATCTTTGATGATATAATTCTGCTGCTTATACTTTATATATTCCTTTTCCTTCGGATTTCCGTTTGAACGCAAATGATGATTTTTTCTATTTGCGGATCCTTTCTTTGTTCCGTCTGTAATAGTTCAGCACTCCAGCCCAGATCTTCCTGTTCAGATATAGTTTTAACAATGGGCGTGGAGGTTGAGATATCTATTAATTCAGCTAATGGCTCGGTACAAGATGAAGAGGGGTTGCGTGATAATGCGTCAGCAATGATATTTGCTTTCCCAGGTAAATACCCGATCCTCGCGCCAAAGTCCTGGATGATCATGTGCCACCGAGTTCGCTTAGGGCTGTGACTAAAGCCTTTAAAGAAGTCGGTTAGGGCTTATGATCAGTGAGAACCTTGACAGGATAACCGTATATTATATATTTAAAATGCACGAGTGAATTAACAATAGCGAGCCCTTCCTTGTTACTGCATATTTACTTTCGGAAGGTCTCAGTTTACGTGAATAAAAAGCTATAGGGAAAAACTGTTTATCATATTGTTGAAGTAATACCCCACCTACTCCTAGGTCTGAGGCGTCTGTTGCTATGAAGAATTCCTTACCGAAGTCAGGAAATTTCAAGATAGGAGAACTACACAGTTCATCGTTCAATTTATCGAACGCCTGTTGATGATTTTCAGACCATATGAAATCTACGCCCTTTTTTATAAGATCGGTTAGGGGAGCGGCTATGATGGAGTAGTTCCTAATGAACTTCCGGTAATATCCGCTACAGCCTAAAATTGCTGTATCCCCTTGACGTTAGTAGGTATCGGGAAGTTACGGATAGCCGATACCTTATCATGGACTACTTTAAGACCTTCACTAGACACCGTGAAACCTAAATAGACTAGTTCTGTTTTAAAAAATTCACACTTACTTATCTTTACCCTTAAATTTATGCTGCTTAGTCTTTGTAGCACTAACTCTAATTTACGTAGATGTTTCTTCTAAGGTATTGGAAAAGATTACTAGGTCGTCCATGTAGGCATGTAGGATATCTCCTAACAAGTCTCCAAACACAATGTTTTATCATTCTAGTAAAGTTATGGGAGCACAACGTAAACCAAAAGGCTGTGCTGAAGGCAGTGTATGGGATACTCTCTTCTTCCAACGGAATCTGATGAAGCCTTTTAGTAGGTCCAAGCTGGTGAAGTATTTGTTCTGACCTAGTAGAGATAGAATATCGTCAGTACATGGTACTGGGAATCGGTCAGGGATTGTTTCTTCATTTAAGCGACGAAAATCGACGCATATCCGCCAAGTTCGATCTTTTTTCGGTACTACCATTAACGGAAAAGTTATAAGGGCTGTTTGATTTCCTAATGACTCCTTCTTTTAGCATTTTACCTACTTCCTCAGTTATCTCATTCTGAAATTTCATAGGAAGTCGGTACGAAGGTACATAGATTACTTTCTGTTGTCCTTGAGCCTTATTTGATGCTCGCTGACTTCCGTTTTTTCCTAAGGTTCCATCCATAGTGGAAAAACATCATGATATTCAGTTAAAAGATTCAAAAATTTCTGCTGAATTTTTCTTCTTCTTGAATGTCCTTATTGATTTTGTTCTTCATAGATTGCAAAAAGGGATTCATCCGCAACTGATTGAGCGTGATTTATCTCAGCTACGGTAAGAATGCGATGTTTATAAACCTCCGCATCCAAGATATGTTTGATTTTTTGTGGATTACTAAAGTGGTATTCAAATGATTACAGACTTCGATGTGACATTGTTGTTGTGAGCCGACTGTATAAATGGCTGTGTGACGGATAATCCGTGTGTTTTCAGAGTGTCGGAAAGGATTAACATTTCAGATCCTGGCAAGGTTTCTTTACACGCACTAATATGTTCGAAGTTACGTTCGGCTCGAGAGTTTGCGTGCAAGCTGATATTACGGGCGAGCGAGAGTTTCTGTTGGGTCGCATGTATTATTTCTTGGTTCATGAGACAAGTGATTGGTTCTTCGATATAAGTGACTACACTGTCTGCTCCTCTATATCTAAAACTGATTTAGGTATTAGAAGACTTATAGAATTTTCCTTTGATATACACGCCCGTGTTTTGCAGGTGCTAAGGTAATATTTTTGAGTGCCCATAGACGGTATCCGATATTACTGCGGGATACATATTAATGTTTTGTACAACGATAAAGGTATCGAAAACGTGCGCTTACCGACCTTGTACTGAAACATGAGTTACTCCTACCACATTTAATTCATTATTTCCTATGCCCGAGAGTCTTATTCCGGACTTCTCTATAGGGAAGTTTAAAAAGAGTAAATGATGAGTCCTTAAATCCATGATATTACGTGGACTACCAGAATCAAAGAACAAAGTAAATGACTTATGGTCCAAATTACTGCATGTAAGGTTGGTCGTAAACTCGTCTTGACTAATAATTGCATGAATTTGTTGCAAATCTACGGGAACCTGCACCGATTTTTTGGATTCGCCCGTGTGTTTCATAGGAAAATCGATTGCCTCACAATGATCTGATAATGATTAAACTGATTATTTGATACAAAAGATGTTGATATTGATGACCCAACATCGTCCTCTCCCCCCTTGGAGCGAACTACGTGGTATTTGCTTTGTTTAGCACACCTTGCAAATTCGCTCTACCTTGCAAGTTCTGGCTACGACGGCCCTGAACAGAGGTACCTGAAGCACGATTTGTTTGTTTCTGCTGTTGAGGCAGCATTGCCGTTTGCTTGTTTCTTTTTATAGTACTGAGACCCTTCTTTTTATTTGCACTGGCAACTGGTTGCGTGTTTGTAGGATTCTGCTGTTGATTCCGCGAGTAGCAACGATTATAAAAATGAGTGGAACTATTATGTATTGAACAAAAACTCGTCCGACAGTCTGAAATCATGTGACCTGGTCGTTTACAGCTATAACAAACCATCCCTGCAACTTGATTATTATTATGTACCACGTTTACTTGTTGTGGCTTATTCTCTTTTTTGCAAAACTTGAGTGAGCGAAGGATCTAGGTCGATACATTTAGACATGTGTTTTTGATTTGTTTATACACATCTAATTCCGTACTGCTGGCTGCAATTTTTTGTCAAAACACCGCACTAAAGCTTCAGGCAACATTGCGGTAATGCTCGTGAGGTAAATTAGACAGATAAAATCTTTCACGGCGATTCTGGCACTCGTAACCCACCCGGAGTTACTTAAACTAACTTGATATTCATTTAGCCGGTCGGCAATTAGCGCCGCCCGCTCGACAACATTAAGCTGAGTCATGGAGGCTTGGTTAAGATATTTCTCAATGCCAATACTATACATCTAAAGCCTCTTCACCCCCATACACGGCACGTAACCTGATTTTAAACTCGTCCCATGTAGTCGCCTCTTGGAAAGAAACACCCATGCCTCAACATTTTGAGGCAGGAACCCATTGACCCGACCTTGAAAAGGGACATTGCTGACCTCGCGCTCACGAGAGTCACCACATTCGGGTTGCCAGCCGGAGTAGTTGCCATGTTCACTTTTACTTTTTTCTTATTACTCCTATTCCTTGCGGTCCTATCAAAATATCTATAAGAGTACACTCGACCACTACATAAACGCATATGCAATATACTGTATAAATGTGCTGTAAGTAATAGGAAAATCCCCCAAAAAAAGATACAGAAATACAGATAATTTGATAAAAATATTATACGGAGAATTCCTGCAAGAAACGATTAGCAACAAAAGAGAAGAAAAAAAAAAAATCTGGGCGAGAACTCGTAGTTGAAGATTGATTCTGTAATGAAGGAAGATTAAGATGGCAAAACAACTCACCCCCCAGAATACTGGACGATCGACTCCTGATGAACAACACTTCACTGAGAAAAACCTGAATAGATAAAATTGTACTTAGCTCTGGATTATATGCTGAAGGATTGTTGACATGGGATGACGTCACAGTTTCCTGTCGTCTTCGTGCGGAAGTCGTGATGACGTCACGGTCTCCTCTCTGCCTCACGTTGCATGTAGAAGTCAGATTGATGACGTCACAGCCTCCTTCCTCGCGTTGCTTCCTCTTGGCCTACTCTTTGCGTCCTTGCTAGTGATCGCGCGTTGTTTTCTTTATGTGTTTTCTTCTTTCTGTTGATGTTCGATGCTGCTCTCGTCCGGTGTTGATTCTCGGAGATATGTGACAACAGTCACTCAAACGTCGATGTTGATGCTTGTATTCTTCTCGATGAAGGACATATCTTCGTCTTCATAAAATGTTGCGTTGATTGAAGATCCTGTTTCCTCTGTTTAGTATTGATTTTATAGGTGGAAGTTGGTTATTGCAGTTCTTCGGTCGGCTGATATGGGTCTTGTTAACCTTATTCTTCGTCAATAGCTGCACCAAATATTAGTCTTTTCGCTTTTGCGAAAGATTGTTTGTTTTTCCTTACGACTGTCATTCGTAAGTATTTCTGGTTCCTTCTTTCTCCTATGTGATATCTTAGTAGAGTGGTTCTTCTTAAATTAAAGGAGATGATTCAACGGATAAGTTGAAAAAATGTACAACAACTTTATTCTGTAACTCCATAACAAGAGAGACAGTTCGGTCGTGAGACCGTTCCGTTTGATCGATAGAAATGAACTACCATATTAGAGCATCACGTTGATAGCGAAACATTAGCTATCTCAGCGATTCACATAAAAACATACGTAGTCCGCCGGCTCGGAAGTTACAAGTTTCCGGCGTAGGTTAGCAGGTCAACCGCTTCCCATGGAAGGTGTGTTGAAAAAGATAGACAATATACAACATGATGACATATCAAACAAACCTAAACCAGGCTACTGCAGACATCGCATAGCGTAATCTAGATCTGCCTTGGTCACGTAGGACCCTCCTAATGCCAATGACCTCAGGTCATGGGTTTTTTTTATTACAGATTATGTAATTCTAAAATGTATTTATTACATATATACAGAGATATAGATATATATATATATATATATATATATATATATATATATATATATATATATATATATATATATATATATATATATATATATATATATATATATATATACTATTATATATATATATACATATAGTTTCAGGAATGTGGGCCAGATGAAGTTGATGCTGATGATGATTTCGACGACCTACTCACTGCCTCTCCTAAAAGGAAAACCCCCAGAACATCTCAACATAAATACAGCAGTCAAACACGCAACATCATCATGAATGTCCACAACTTTTTTGTTAAAGAAGGTTCCTGTACGACAGCTATAGACGTCATAAAGAAGACTGCAGCAGCAACTGGAGTGCGTGAGCGTACTATCAGACGGAATAAAGGCAGAAAATGAACGCATCACCAGATGGAGTAATAACATCACCACCGGCAACTGCACGACTTCTCACTGTCCTGGGTCAAGTGGACGACTTTGATAAAGATTCCATTCGCAGGGAGTTGCTGGCCTTTTATGAGCGTGGAGAACTGCCAACTTTGGAGAAATTATTAGGCCATGGTGAAGAAACCACCTCTTGCTTTTAAAGGATCCCGCTCTTCTTTGTACAAGTTAGTGAGACAAATGGGTTTTAAGTACAAGAAAGTGGAGAGCGGTCGAAAAATCCTGATGGAGAGGGCTGACATAGTGGCTGCTCGTCAAAAGTACCTAAGGGAGATGAAGAAAAATAGAGACAGTTGTGACCCCCGAGTGGAAATATACTTGGATGAAACATGGGTCAACCAGAATGTGAGTGTTGAAAGGTGCTGGACGGATAAAGATGGCTCAGCTGGACCAAAACTAAAATCAGGACGAGGAGCCAGATTTATAATAGTTCATGCAGGAAGTCAAAAGGGGTTTGTTCCAGGTGCTTTGCTTTTGTTCAGGGCAAAAAATGGCGCTAAGGGAGATTATCACGACTCAATGGACCATCAACGATTTACGGAATGGTTTGAAATCAACTGCTTCCAAATATTCCTCCAAATTCACTGATTATTATGGACAATGCACCGTACCATTCCAAAATTTTAAACAAAGTTCCAGTTACCAGCAATAGAAAAAATCAAATAACTGAATGGATGCAAAATAATGAAGTCCCATGTGATCCTTCTCTGAGCAAAATTGAACTACTCCAAATCTGTAAGCGATACCAGCACAAACAGCAGTACGAAATAGATGAGTTAGCTAATCATCGTGGACACAAAGTGATACGGCTTCCACCTTACCACTGTCTGTTCAACCCCATCGAGCTCATATGGGCTCAGGTAAAGGCAAAAGTGAAGAGGAACAACTCAAATGCAAACCAAAATATGAAAATTGTTGAAGACATTACGAGGGAGGCAATTAACAATATAAGTTCTGAAATATGGAAAAAATGCATAAATCACACCATGAAGATAGAAGAAGAATATAGAAAAAATGACAGAGCAGTTGAACATTTAATTGAAAACTTTATTATTAATATACAATCAGATGAAAGTACTGAGAGAGAGTGAATGAGTGTTGTAATGTGTGTGTGTGTGTGTGTGAGAGAGAGAGAGAGAGAGAGGAGAGAGAGAGAGAGAGAGAGAGAGAGAGAAGGTGGGCACATGTGTGTGATAAAAAGAGATAAAGCAGCTTTTCCATAGTCTGCATGGGGATTGGTTGTTTGGTTTATAATATATATAGTAGGCGGAGGAAAGAATGTAATTGGACGTAATAAATTTTAATTTTTATGAGATCATTGATGGAACAATCACCCTATGAACATTATTTTTAGGGGGTATCATGAAAAGTATGAATGATTACTTTTGATGTACAGGCTTATTTTCAATTTGCTATAAATAAACAACATTTTTATTTTTGAATTTTCTATTCCTCTTCATATTGAGAAACTTCTTATGCGTGTGCATGAGAGAGAGAGATGGGGGGAGGGAAATAATAATAAAAAATAAACCATTAAGAAACATATGAAAACAACCTTAATTAATTCTCCAGTTCATTTAGGTAATTTTCTTGGCTAGACATTAATAATAATAATTTCGCTACATATAATCAATACATTATTGTTGCCGTAGCGAACAGCGAGAGAAGCTAT
>NC_087209.1:11266387-11286387 GCF_015104395.2 Macrobrachium nipponense | reverse complement strand
TACTGAGATTCAGTCATCTTTATTCAGCGTTCATTCAAATGCCTATAAACAATAGAACCCTATATTGGGGTAGTGCCATCAGTGCATCTCACGCGATACACCGTAGGCATTATTTAAGGTTCTTTGCAGGGTGACTTCGACACCTAGCTGCAACCCCCTTTTATTCTTTTTGTTACTATACCTCCGCTCATATTCTCTTACTTACCAGCCTCTCCTAACAATATTTTCAGGATGCAGCTGCGAGTTTTTTTTTTCTTGGTGTCCTATCACTCCTTTAAAACCTCTTTTACTTTCTATTTGCTTTTCAGCGCTGAATGACCTCATAGGTCCCACTGCTTGGTCTCTGGCTTCCATTTCGTGTTCCATTCCCGTAAGCAGTGGAATGAACTCTTCTGCTTCGTGGTTAAGATGAAATATTTCTCTTGTGGATAATATGAGCCTTCAAATGTGGAGCGAACAGAAATTTTTGTCAAGCTGTTTAGGTAGAGGAATATTAACAAAAAGAATACGTGTAAAAAAAACGTTTGATATGGTTTTATTAGTGTTTACAAAATATCATAATTTCAACTCGATTATGTAGCCTGCATTCTTGGTTGAACAGCTAGAAAATTAGTTCGATTTTGAATAAACTGTACATTCTAAAGACAGAAGGTTCTGAGTAGTTTGTTCCAGACTTCATTCAGTAACTTAAGAACCAGGTGTCTCGATTTCAGCGTTTTGGTCCAGAGTAATCGGTTCTAAATTCAATCTTTAGCTTTCAAACTTCCTCGTTTCATCTCTTCATTTTTTCCCTCAGATGATTTTCATGATTTGAAACTTTTTTCATGTCATTGACCTCAAATGCCGTTTCTTCCCGTCAGATTTCTTTATTATTTTCATAATTATAATTCTGTTATCACTATTGGCAGATGTACGGAAATAGAACTTTTATAGTACACTTACTTGATTTTTAGTGACATCATAACAATGTATCCAAAAACTTCTGTACAAAAAGAGGAGAGAAATAAAAAGATTGTATACCATCACATAAGTTTAAATGATCATTTTCGGCACATTGACTGAAATACAACGTGCACGCAATGAACTTCCAATTCTATTTTCAATATCATTATGCAATCGCATCTGGAAAAAAAGAATAAAAAACTTGTTTGCAAAAGAGAGAGGAGAGAGGAGAGAGAGAGAGAAACGAAAACGATTTTACGGCCATCATGCTTTGATATCGTAACTCCTTACCTCCATAGTAGCCGTTTGTCACTTTGGAGAAAAAAAATCATAGTTTTTATGTATCGGTCTATCTCTCTGTATTGTCTTCAGGTCTCCCTCACCCCACAAACCCTCCCCAAAGTCATCGCTTTCCAATTCCTTTTAATATAATTGTCAGGACACATAGAACCGACAAGAAAGGGAGAAGGCGATTTCCCAAAGGTATTGCAGACCTATATTACTTGTAGCCTTTCGTTGTCTAATAATTCCTTCTCAAGGGATGTTATGTTGTTCAGTTATCGTAGGAGGTTTCGTTTCGCTTGTATAACGTATGTGCTTGTTTACGCATGCGTACGTACACATTTTGTTAGTGCTAGTATAAACGCGTGTGATATATATATATATATATATATATATATATATATATATATATATATATATATATATATATATATATATATACTATATATATCTCAAATATAAAACTCCCATTAAAAACACTCTGGTTAAGACTAAGGTTATATTTCGGTGGACGAACTTCTCCTTATCAAGCTTTAGTCCACCGAAATATGGTCTTTTACTTTAAACCAGAGTGTTTTAATGGGCCTTTTAGACTTAAGACGTATCCTGTTTCAACATAAAGATTTTATTTACACACCCACACACATACACACTATACTATATATATATATATATATATATATATATATATATATATATATATATATATCATATATATACCTATATATATAGATATATATATATATATATATAGATATATATATAGATATATATATATATATATATATATATATATATATATCTTATCAGAGCAGATTTTGGCTTAAACATGTAAAACTCAAAACATACTTTACCGATGTAACACTACACCACTAAAACAAATACGCACCCACGCATATGTTTTTGTATGTGTTTTTACATACCTCCGTTGTTGTTTTACCTTTATTCGTCAGAGTAGCCCAGCATTATTTAATACCCCTGGCATAAGACAGAAAATACCCGCGCGTCCTCATTCACAAAAGCCACAGTAGGAGCAGAGAAATAATTCATGACAGCCAGCGTAGTCATTCACGGACCCCGAATAACAGGAAAGAGGAAGATAAAAATCGGGCGAAAGTAGGACAACAGAGAGAGAGAGAGAGAGAGAGAGAGAGAGAGAGAGAAGAGAGAGCAATCATTTAGGGGTTTGTCGCAGGAGGGAGAGGGGAGGTGTTGTTGATTTTTGCAGGAGGGAAAGGAGTGGGGTTTGGTGGATTTTTGATGGAGGTGGAGGAGAAGGGATTGGAGGGGTTGGCGGTCTTCTTGTAGAGAGGAGTGGTGAGGTTTTTAGCAGAAGGGGAGGAGGAAGGGGAGTGGGGTTGAGGGTTCGTTGTAGGAGGGATGAGTAAGGAAGTGGGGTTTGCTATTCGTTGCAGGAGATGGGGAGGGTTTGGAGGACTCTCTACCTTGAGTGAAATCAGCTGAAACTCGAAAGAAGTGTTACCTTTCTCAATAAAATTTTTCTTCTAGAAGAAATAGGAACATTAGGATGGTAATACAAAACCCTTCTTTAATTCATGATGATCCAAGAAAATTTATATATATATGCATATATATATATATATTATATATATATATATATATATATATATATATATATATAGTATATATATACATATATAATCTTTTCAATATTTTGGTAATGAAGGAACGTAATGAATGAGCGATAATGTGTTTACTTATTCATTCATTAAGAACTACTTTATTAATCGGTTCACATACATACACATGCATATGCATACACAAACATACATACACACAACCACGCGAGGATAAATGGATAGAATTAGACATTTTTTTTTTATTTTTTGCAAATGAAGGAAGGTAATGAATGAACTAACAGTGTATTTATAAGATTGTTTACACACACACACACACACACACGTCAACGAAACCGAATTCTCTACAAAAAATTAATAGATAAAACCGAGATAATACAGAAAACTGTCAAAGCGCTATAACAAAATAATTGTGGGGCAAATGCCTCCAGTCATTTCCATTTTGTGCGAATTGTGCAGAGAAAAGTCTTATTTGATTTAGTGGAGCAAAATGGAATATAATGAGGCAGCACAAATAGTGGAAGTCCAATCCAATGAATATAAATGAGCAATCGACATTTTTTTCGGAAGAGCTGGCAATAGACGTCGGCAGTGGAGGAGGGAAATTGAAATAAGAAACAAAAAATTGGTCTACTTTTTCTTTTACCATGAACGGTTTTATGTAGATTTTTTTGAATTAACTACTGAGAATGGTTGATGAATTTGTCAAAAATTTAATTACTGAAAACGGTTGATATATGTTTTTTTTAATTAACGGAGTTGGTTGATGTGATTTTAACAATTTCAATTACCGAGAAAGATTGTCTTTTTTTTAATTAAAGATAAAGAAAAAAAAAATAATTTTTTTTTACTAAGAACGGTTTATGTAGATTTTTAAAAATTGATTACTGAGGATGGTTAATGAAATTTGTAAAATTAATTACTGAGAACGGTTGATGTAGTTTTCTTTAATTAACGGAGTTGGTTGATGTGATTTTTAACATTTTAGTTACCTAGAACGATTGTCTTCTTTTTTTAATTAACCAGGGAGTGCCGTTTATTTTTTTATTGGTTACAGAGAAGGTTTGGTGTTACGTTTTTCTTTTAATTACGGAGAGATGTTTATGTAATTTTTAAGATTAAAAATCGGGATCGACCTTCGATTTTGTTGAATATTAGTTGTAAGCATTATAGCAGTTAATAACCGAATAGAAAATAGTCCATCAATATCTGAAAGATATATAGGAAAAATAACCATTGTGGGAGTACACTGATGCAATAATTAAAATGACGCGAAATCTTTCTGCTCTCATTGTTATCTTTAAATGACTATTTTGATATTTTAATTCCATTTTTAGTTTTCTATAAAAGAAAACTATTGTGATGGTTTTTTTCCGTCCGTCCGCCATTAGATCTTAAAAACTACTGAGGCTAGAGGGCTGCAAATTTGTATGTTGATCATCCACCCTCCACCAATTTGCAGCCCTTTTGCTGAGTAGTTTTTATTTTATTCAAGGTTTAAATTCAGCCATGACCGTGCGTCTGGTACCACTAAAAATGCCAACAACACAGAATTGAATACTCAAAATTGAAACCCTTGACTTTTATAGTGATGAAATACTCAGAATTGAAACCCTTGAATTTCAGAGGGAAGAAGTACTCAGAATTGAAACCCTTGGCTTTCAGGTTGAAGAATTACCCAGAAATTGAAACCCGGCTTTCAGGTTGAAAGAATTACTCAGAATTGAAAACTCTTGGCTTTCGTTGAAGAATTACTCAGAATTGAAACAACTCTTGCTTTCAGTTGAAAAAAAAAAAAAAAAGATTACTCAGATTGAAACTCTTGCTTTCAAGGTTGAAAATTACTTAGAATTGAAACTTTGGTTCAGTTGAAGAATTACTCAGAATTGAAACTCTTGGCTTTTCAGGTTAAGAATTACTCGGAATTGCAAAACTTCTTGGATTTCAGGTTGAAGAATTACTCAAAGAATTGAAAACCCTGGCTTTCAGGTTGAAGAATACTCAGAATTGAAACTCTTGGCTCCAGGTTTGAAGAAATTACTCAGAAATTGAACTTTGGCTTTCAGGTTGAAGAATTACTCAGAATTGAAACAATCTTGGCTTTCAGGTTGAAGAAATTTACTCAGAATTGAAACTCCTTGGCTTTCAGGTTGAAGATTACTTTCAGAAATTTGAAACTCTTGGCTTTCAGGTTGAAGAATTTACTCAGAATTGGAAACTCTTTGGCCTTTCAAGGTTGAAGAATTACTCAGAATTGAAACTCTTGGTTTCAGGTTGAAGATTACTCAGAATTGAAAACCCTTGGCTTTCAGGTTGAAGAATTAATCGAATTGAAAAAAACTCTTTGCTTCAGGTTGAAGAATACTCAGAATTGCAACCCTTTGGCTTTAGGTTGAAGGAATTACTCGAATTGAAACTCTTGGCTTTCAGGGAAGGGAAAAGAAATACTCAGAATTGAAACCCTTGGCTTTCAGAGGGAAGAAATACTCAGAATTGAAACTCTTGGCTTTCAGAGGGAAGAAATACTCAGAATTGAAACTACTAAATTATAATTTGTCTGTTTTTTAATCATCGTTTTGCATTTCATTCTATTTAGACAGGATCAGATTTTATTTGGCTACTGACAGTACTACAGTTTTATTGTTGCGAACAATAAACTTTATACAATATGATACTGGCTGATGATAAATTTACTGCATTATTTATTCTAGTTTCCGCAGGGAATTGTTGGGTTTATTATTTTCAGCTAAATGAACTAAAAAGATATTATCTTTTCAGTGTTGCTTAGCCATGAACCCTATTTATTTTGGCACTTTTTTTTTTCTTAGGAAAATGTCAACATATTTTTTCTTTTATGATGTTTGTTAATCTGTTTGTTAGTAAAATGCTTCAAGTAATTTTTGTTCAGTGATGATGCATAGAATATCTCTCTCTCTCTCTCTCTCTCTCTCTCTCTCTCTCTCTCTCTCTCTCTCTCTCTCTCTCTCTCTCTCTGCTTGATCGTGTTTTTCTCTCCTTTATCTCACTCCTGCATCATCATCATCATCTCTCTCTCTCTCTCTCTCTCTCTCTCTCTCTCTCTCTCTCTCTGTATTCAGGTATTCTTTTTCCTTCTCTCTTCATGCATCACGTTTCTGCCTTTCCCCCCTGCATCTCTCTCTCTCTCTCTCTCTCTCTCTCTCTCTCTCTCTCCTGCATCATCTCTTTCTCTTTTCTGTCGAGCTTTCAATGTCATTCTCTCTCTCTCTCTCTCTCTCTCTCTCTCTCTCTCTCTCTCTCTCTCTCTCTCTCATGGTCCTAACGCGCGCTCATCAGCCACCCCGCGAATTCCATTTACATCTGTAATACGAGTTACATTGGCAGTGATTAAAGTCTCGTTCGGTCGCAACGAAGGATTACCTCACTCACTCTTTCCTTTTCCCATTTCCGTTGTAAAAAATATTTATATATTTCCATATTTGTTTAGTTTTACTTTATAAAGCTTTTTATTACGTATGTTTATAAGGTTTGGGTTATGCGATTTTTTGGAGGTGGCCTTCATCGCTGGGCTCTGCAGTGATATTTTTCTTATAAATATGAATAAATATACTTCCATATGGATGTATTACTTGATAGAGGTTTTTATTATGTATGTTTATAAGGTTAGGGTTGTACAGGTTGTGGGTCTTTAAATAAGTTTATTTATATTCCTCTCAGGTTTAATTTTTTTTTTATTCAATAAGTTCATTTGTTTGGTCTACGCTCATTTGCATAATAAAAGTGAAATTGTTGGTTTTCAGAGGTTATGCAAGCTTTGTTTATGGAGGAGCCGTAGAAAGGGGTAATCTCATAAGCTTTCATAACCTTACCCTGAAGGAGTAAAAAAAAAAAAAAAAAGAAAAAAAAAAGTCGAAGGAAGGGAACGACACCTATCGGCAAAAGACGGATCTTGACTCGGCGCTTTTGCCGATTTTCAAGGCCTCTTCTGTGTTCCCATCATTCTTCAACGCTGTTTTAGTTTTCTGTAAAAGAAGACTATTGTGCCGGCTTTGTCTGTCCGTCCGAACTATTTTTTGTCCGCACTTTTACTGTCCGCCAACATATCTTGAAAACTGCTGAGGTTAGATGTCTGCAAATTGGTATGTTGATCATCCACCCTCCAATCATCATACGTACCAAGTTGCAGCCCTCTAGCCTCATAGTTTTTATTTCATCTAAGGTTAAAGTTATCCATAATAAGCTTCTGGCAACGATATACGCAAGGCCATCACCGGCCTGTGGTTAAATTTTCATGGGCCGCGGTTCATACAGCATTATACCGAGATCACCGAAAGTATGATCTATTTTTGGTGTCCTTGATTTTACCCGGTACAGAAAATTCAATTGCGCCGAAGTGGGCTCATATTTTTATTGTTTTCTCCCGAGACAGTTGCCATATCGATCATAAAAGGAAATTCATTATAATACTCTTGTAAAGAGAACTTATTGTGACAATATGCCGCATTGGTTCCTTCAGAGGCGATGGATTTTTGCTTTGAGTGGATTATCACAGGATATTTTTTCTTTGGTTCATTAACAGCAAAGTCTGTATCCTTGATACAGTAATTGTAGCTCCAATAATTAAAAAGAACAGGCTTAACAAATCTAATTCATTAGCCTTTACTATAGATATTCCAGTTCGTATTAGACCAATTTGAAAACAATGGGACGTTATTGTATTCGGTAATCCAGTATTCATACAATCATAATAATCACTGTTTTGCCCCCATGTTTTGTAATTGTTTTGAGTCGAGAGAAAGTTGCCAGAGTTAAATTACTTTCACTCAAATTAGGGTTTAATTTTCTGAGTAAATAGTTTAATTATTGCAATAGGAAATAACGTTGGGTTACTTTCAATTTGTTCGTGGATATTCTGCCGTTAGAATTTCCAATATCAAAATATAAATACTGATTTGTGGTATCTAGGAGAAGGTCGAATTTCGTTTCACCCAACTACAACTTCCTTTTCTCTGCTGATTTCTATGATTTTTGCCTGAGAGAAATGATTATATATATTTACACTACATGTATATATGAATGAATATGCATATATATACATATAGACACACATACATGCATATGTATACATCTATAAACTTATATATATATACATACATGTATGTATAAATATATATATATATATATATATATATATATATATATATATATATATATATATATATATGTATTTATATACATATATTTGTATAAATTTGCATGTATGTCTACCTATATGTATATATCCACATTCATACATATATACTGTAGTTTATATAATATATATAAGATATATATATATATATATATATATATATATATATACATCTATATATATATGTATATATATATATATATATATATATATATATATATATATATATATATAAATATATGTGTGTGTGTGTGTGTATGTAAGTTCATGTTACAAAATCGTCATCGTCATATTCCTATTGAGCTGTCATGTGAAACACCGTATACACAACTCCCATCGGACACCACCTTAAATTTCGATTAACGAATTCCAATTGCAAAGAGAAGGGGTCGTAAATTTAATTTCCTCAATATTGCCAACAAAAGTACTTCTTACTTACCTTTCATCAACCAAACCCGCCCCTCGCCCCCCGCCCCCACCCGCCACCTTCGCAGCTGGATAGAAGTATGAAAGAACTTAATCACTTTTCCCTCCTCCCGTCTGTGTGAGCTAAGAAAAATACCGGGATAACAAGGATTGTGTATCTGTGTTTTTGTATGCGTGTGTGTGTATCTGTGTGCGCGTGTGTGCACAGGTAATCGTTGAATGAGGAAGGTTCCTCCCTGTGAAAACATTCGCTTAATGAAGCGCCGTATAATTCTGGAAAGTGGAAATCGAAATGTTTGAACGGCGCCACTTCACGGGATCAATGGCTTTATCCTCCCAGCCGCGGTGGGCGAACTCGAACCCCAAGAGGGTTTTTGAGGTTGATTTTATTACGTTACTTTTGTAATAAAGCTTTTTACTTCCGATATTGGGTCCGTCTCCCTGTCTTCGGTACTGTTTTTTTTATTCTTTTTATTAGGTGGTTTATTAAGGAAGAGTTAGTCACGTTGCGTTAATTACCATATATTATATTCGTTATTTCATAGGAAATTGCTGCTGTGTGCGTAGATAGTTTGGTGTAAAATATATTCAGCTATACAAAATTTATTTTTCGAAATTTGGGTCATGTTTTTCCTGGTTATAACTCCCGGAATCAACAAAAGAAATGCTTGTTTAGTCTCTTGTAGTCGTCTACACAGCGATTTATTTATTTTGTACATCGTAAGCTGTATTGTAGTGTCGACTCAGCTTCTTAGAATCCATTATATAGAAGCATCCGTAGTTTTCATGATTTATTAGATTTGTTTTCATTTTCTAAGATTTAGTCCGTTCTATTTATGAACTTGTATATGTGTATGTATACATGTATATATGTATATGTATACGTTATATATACATTACATACATACTACATACATACATACTATACTATATACATATATATATATATATATATATATATATATATATATATATATATATATACACACACATTTACATATATAAGCTTTGTCTTAAAGCTCTAGTTTTTCTCCACACGTTTTCATCGATCTCACTCTTACGCTTTCTGTCACCGCTTACGTGTCAGTCTGTTTTCCTTATTACTGAGCGAAGAATTAAAATGGCACCATCTGGCAGCATTGGTAATAAAAAAAATACCGAAATGTAATGCAAATGAATAAGCTTCAACTGTAAGTTTTTACGAATAGAATTTCTTAATACAGCGTTAATATAGTATAACGTTAAATATAATAGTAAACTTTTAGGCGTATACCTTATTACGTTCGTCACCTAAAATGTCAAGATGAGCACATCTTATTTTTAGGCACGGAAGCTCGATTAGTCGTTAATAGGCTATTTTAGTTAACATTTTAGGGGGACGGGGAAGGGTGTTGGGCCTAAACTTCGAGACATGATCTCTTTAGGGAGCAGAGAAGGCAGGTTCACAAGAAGTGATTTAAGTTTAGACATTATATATGGCAGGTTAATTCTGTCCCCTATCATAACTATTAAGTTTCTCAATTTAACTAAATGAGAGGAAATTAGCATCATAGTATTTCTTAGTGAGAGAGAGAGAGAGAGAGAGAGAGAGAGAGAGAGAGAGAGAGAGAGGAAGTGCAGGATCAGCCTAAGGGGATCTGTATGCATGGGAGGGTTATGAAGGGAATAAGAGGTCTGATGTGGACCTTTGCTCTAAATAAACTAAACAGCGTGGCTGTTCCCAACAACATTACTTCATTTTCGCTTGCTGTGTATTTTTGCTGCTGATTGTCTTCTGTTTGGCGTTATTTGCCTTGATCTATTTCTGGTACTAAACAACAGACAGGCTTCATTCAACTACTATGTTGTCCTTGGCTTCGAGGCGATTTGGATGTACTACCGTATATGCCTCACATTTTTAACAAAACTAATGTGTTAAATGCCTTAAACATTGGTATGATTATGGTTGCAGGTCCACAATAATATAGCATGTGAGTATATGGTCCTTTAATGGATATTAAAGCTTTTCGAACCTTGTACCAGGATTGAACCTTTAATATCCAAAGGAAAGGCCAAATGCCCTAACATGATAATGTGCTCGGCTCCTCCAGCCGTGTCTGTTTCTCTAAGCCTAACCCACCGGATTAGGGAAACGAAATGGAGGCCTATTCCGAGAGTCTGTTGACCATGGATGATGTTATAGTAGGCCCTTTCGGCAATAAACGGCGGTTAAGCCACATGCAGACATGTTGGTCGCGTGGGCTATACGAAATGGCCTTTGTCCAAGAGGCGATGTTATTTCAGCCCGCTGTGTATAGGCGCCTATATTCTAATAGCTTCTTGATAGTGCTTAGACCTATATCAAGTAATTCTGATATGGCTTAGGCCTATATCTAATCAGTTTTCTGGTAGTGCTTAGGCCTTTATCTAATAATTGCTGAGATAGTGCTGAGGCCTATATCAAATAATTTTTGAGACTATACTTAGGTTTATATAAAATAATTTCTGAGATCATGCTTAGGCATATATAGTAAATAATTTGTAAGATAATGCTTAGGAATATTATTAAATAATTTCTAAAAAGATGCTTAGGCCTATATCAAATAATTTCTTGTAGTGCTTAGACCTATATCTAATAATTTCTGAGATAGTGCTTAGGCCTATATCAAATAATTTTTGAGACAATGCTTAGACTTATATAAAATAATTTCTGAGATCATGCTTAGACATATATATTAAATAATTTCTAAGATAATGCTTAGGACTATTATTAAATAATTTCTGAGATGATGCTTAGGCCTATATCAAATAATTTTTGAGACAATGCTTAGGATCATAACAAATAATTTCTTAGGTAATGCTTAGGCCTATATCAAATAAATTTGTTGAGATAATGCTTAGGCCTATATCAAATAAATTTCTGAGAGAAAGCTTAGGCCTAGATCAAATAGCCTTCGATCCTGTTGTCTTGGACTGTATCTCATTTACTCTGGATGTGATATAATGGTCGTAATAGTCCAGGAAACAAATTTTGTTTCTTTCGACATTTCTTCATGTTTGTTATGGGCTTAAATTGTCTTGCATATTTGTAAGTATTTCCATAATTAATGGAAATTCTTTATTGTAATCGTCTTTATGGTTGTTATTGTTATAACTGTCACTACAGTGTTTTTCATGATATGTCTTAGAAAGAGGGTATTTTGTTGTTTGAGAAAAAATGATCTAACTCTAGCTCCATTTCGTTTCTTATCTAATATATATATATATATATATATACTATAATATATATATATATATATATATATATATAATATATGTATATATATAATATATGTATATGTATGATATATATATATATATATATATATATATATATATATATATATATATATATATATATTCGCACTGTACACATATATATGCTTATTTATTTGTATATATATATAGAGTTAAGCTAACATAAGCGCAAATTTATATTCTTTAATGACCAGTGATTTTCTTAAGTAATTGCCAAGTGGGACTAAAAGGCTACGCGAATCATTAAGAAACTGACAACACTCGTTATAAAAATTTGCCAAGGAGTTTATTGTTGGTATTCAGCGACTTTGTTTCGTGAGATATTGATCAGTAAAGCAGAGATTATTATTCCTTTGGCTTTGGGAATCACTTGAGCCAACACATTGTTTTGAACTGCAGCTTGAATCACCGTGAAGCCAATACTGATATTGTACCACCCATTCTATTTTTATTTATTTATATATATATAATATATATATATATATATATATATATATATATATATATATATATATATATATATATATATATTTGCCATGGCCCTAAGTTAAGTTAGTTGTCAACTATAGAGGAAGGGTAATTGGTGTGTGGGTAGTATAATGAGATTGTTTTCAAGAAGATTCTATGGTTAGTTTTTAAGATATGGCGTCCCTTTTTTTCAGGGAAGGTTCGGTACTCGATTACAGCTCGGTAATATCCCACCAGGAACTTAAATAGCACTAGTGCTAAAAGGTTGTCAAGTGGAGAATGTCAATGGTATGCAATACCTCTCACTTTATTGGTGATCGTTTGTGCCAACACGTTGGTCTGAACGGTAACTGCGAATCATTTGGAGACTGACAACACTGGTTTACAGTATAAAAAGTTGGTGTCAGGAAATGACTTTCACTTTAATCGTAGCATATTGATCTGTAAAGGCAGAGAATATTCTGTTAGGCGTACGAATCAGTTGTACCAACACGTTGATCTGAAAAGCAACGTGAATTATTTATTGACAACACGCGTACTATAGAAAGTTGCCAAGTGTCGTTGGCAGGCTTTGACTCACTTTATTCGTGAGATATTGATTTGTAAAGGCAGAGATTATTCTGTTAGGCGTACGAATCAGTTGTACCAACACGTTGGTACGAACTATAACGTGAATCATTCGAAAACTGAAACACTAGTACTATAAAATAAAAGGTTGCCGAGGGGAGAGTGTTGTTGGCAAACTCTAACACTTTATTTTTATTATGATTAATTAATGATCTGTAAAGGCAAAGATTATTCCGTCAGGGTGGCGACCCAGTTATCCCAACGCGTCATTATATCCACTATTTTTCTTCTCGTAAAAAACGATTATTCGTCACTTATACCAGGGACGTTTACCTGCATTGTTAGATCGTGACTCCCTTAGTTGAAAGGATTTGGGGAAATATTATAGTCTCATAAATCACTGATATTTGGGGACGCGGTGATTTATTGGTGGCCTGAATAATGGGAGGGGGAGGGAGGAGGATACGGCAGGATTTACTTGGCGCGAATTTTTCAAATTACTTCCGCCAGGCATCAAAAAATTTAATATGATGCCAGGGAATTTTGCAGCGCGCGCTATTTTCGCAAATTTTGATGGGAGAAATGTTGACAAAACGAATTGTGTTCAGTTAGTTTTATTGTTCTTAAACTACTCGGTGCATTTTATTTACAAATTATATATGTCCTTTTGTGAAGGCTTATGGAAGTAACAATGGAAACACCCCAAATGAACATGGATGATGCTCTCTGGTTTCTTTTCTTGAGTCTGTCTGTGTATTTTTGAGGTTGATTTGCATAAATAATGAACATATTATTTTCGAAAGTCTTGATTAGACAACTGATGGCCATTTTATCTTTTTTTTATGAATTCATGCACATTCTGTAATAATAATAATAATAATAATAATATAATAATAATAATAATAATAAATAATAATAATAATAATAATGGACTCCTAAGGAGGCAGGGTGCAACCCTAAACCCCACACTTTGATAGACAAAAAAAAAAAAATAATAAATAAATAAATAAATAAATAAAAAATAATAATA
This sequence comes from Macrobrachium nipponense, assembly GCF_015104395.2. Lineage (NCBI taxonomy): Eukaryota > Metazoa > Arthropoda > Malacostraca > Decapoda > Palaemonidae > Macrobrachium > Macrobrachium nipponense. Next base: position 11,272,628 of record NC_087209.1, on the reverse strand, counting down.
ATAGCGATAATAATATTCTCACCTTCTCTGATAAGTCTGTTGTAAATATGTAGTTGGTTGTGGAAACAATTCCGGTTGAATTCACTAGTAAATTCGGTGGTTAATTCGGTGGCGATAGATATAAAATAACGAGCCATTCCTTTGAACGCTTTCCATTGTTCATTTGACGATTACTTCATTGTACACCATGGCCGTTAATTAAGATTCACAATTCTGCGTTTGTCATATAGCTATATTTTTATAAATATTTAATGATTTTTCTTAATCATTATCGTTGTCAGAAGTGTGAATAATGATATAAAATACAATCGAGAATATTTCAATTCGCATCATTGGCACTAATTACGGATCACAAATCTGCGTTTGTAATATAGTTTTATTTTCATTTTTTCATATATAAGCGGAGAAACTTTTATTTTATTTTCCGTAGATCATACTGTTATAAAGATTATGGATAATGAGAGGAAATGCATTGACAAATATACAATTTTAAATCATGGGCATTAATTACGATTCAGAATTCTGCCTTTGTCATGTAACTTCATTTTTATATATTTTTAAAATTGTTATATCATAAGTAAAGTAACCTATTTTTTTCGTCGACAATATCGAGATCAAAGTAAATAATGAGAAAATATATGATGACAAATACTCAAGTTCACATCATGACTATTAATCAAAACTCACAGTACTGAGTTTGTCATATGGTTTTGTTTTCTGTTTTATGGTTTATATGTGGAACAACTTATCTACGTTTTTTCCTCATCAAAATCGCTATCAAAAGTATAAATAATGAGAGAAAATGCAATTACAAATACTCTTTTTCTTCCATCATGCACATAAATTATGATTAATAATTCTATGCTTGTCATATAGCTTTACTTTTATATTTGTTTACTTTAGTATTATCATATAAGTGGAACAACTTCCGTACTGATTTTTCGTAGTCAGTAGCGTTATAAAAAGTATGAACAGTGAAAGAAAATACAATGACGAAGACTCCATTTTACACAATGACCATTGATTGAGTTTCACGATTTTGTGTTTGCCATATTATATCTAATTTTATATTTCTTAATTTGTATATTTTTGTGTAAGTGGGAAAGCTTATCTAATGATTTTCCCTAGTCAATACTAGTCAATATCGTTATTGAAGGTATGAATAATGTGAGAGAAAATATCATCAGAGCGCTGACGTCCAAATCCGAATCCTCGCCATTAGGAGATTGGAACCACCAGCAATTAATTGGTGGCAGAATTGGAAGTTTGATTTTTCGAAAGGGACTTCTTCTGTCGCTTCCCTTTGGACGGCGTTTTGAAAAAGTGGGGTCGCTTTGATTCTGACTGGCGATGGGTTATATATAAATGGGTTCAGAAAGTATGGCATATATATGCTTGTAGCAGCACACGCATGGGTGATTGCGTACAACTGAATGAAGGGTATGCATCAGAGAGAGAGAGAGAGAGAGAGAGGCGGGTTGATGGAGGGTTACAAGGACTAGGATGTCTCAAAGACTTATTAGTCTAACCGATGAGACATCATGTGCTCACTTGAGAGAGAGAGAATGAGAGAGAGGCGGGTTGATGGAGAGTTACAAGGATTAGGATGTCTCAAAGCCTTATTAGTCCCTCCGAGGAGACATCATGTGCTTACTTGAGAGAGAGAGAGAGAGAGAGAGAGAGAGAGAAGAGAGAGGTGTCTCAAAGACTTATTAGTCCATCCGAGGAGACATCATGTGCTCACTTGAGAGGAAGAGGGTTATGAGACAGACAGACAGACAAGACAGAAAAATGGAGGAATGTTAGAGAGAGATGGAGAGAGAGAAAGAGTCCCAAATATATGAAATAGATTCTGTAAGTACAGCCGATTAAAATGTTCCGAATTTGTGAAATTTAATGTGTAAAGTAATGAAGATTGACATAAGATGAAAATGTGAAAAAATGTCTTAGAAATTGATAATGTATATTCTGCTGAAGAAACAAAGGTTATATTAAGATACAAACGCGAGGAAATGAGTTTGAACTTTTCATGATATGTATTGAAAGGACGATAAAGAATGTGATGGGACGAAAACGTCAAGAAATCAGTTAGAAATTTTGTTAGTATTTACTCAAATGAAGTAATAAGGATTGCAAAGAGATGAAGGCGTGAAGAAATATGTTGTGGTAATATATGCTCTAATGAAGAAACAAAGAATGTGATGAAATAAGAAAGTAAAGAAATAAAGGTAGAACTCTTGACGATATATACTCAAATGAAGCAATAAGGATTGCAGTAAGATGAAAACGTGAAGAAGTACATTATAGTTTTTAATAATGTTTACTCTAATGAAGAAATAAAGAACGTAGTGAAATAAAGACGTAAAGAAATGAGTTCGTCGACAGCCCAGACAAAAACCCTCACCTGAGAGCTGTCACTGAAACGTGACATCTTGGAAATAATTGCCTAATAAATCTTGGGTCAAAAGAAAATTTATGGGCTTCGTTCACTAATCTTTTCCGGAAAGTAGCTTCTTTTACCATCCACATGATAGAATACTTGGTAACGCTTCCGTTTTTCTGAATGAAGAGATTTGCTTCATGTCAGTGAATGGGTTCTTTTTAGCAGACTGGTTTCGTACTTCTTTGATTGGATATTTGTGAAAATGCGCCATAGTCATCTTAATGTTTACTTCCTTTTCCAGTTCTCATAAAGAAAGCGCCTCAGTGGCGTGATCGGTATGGTCTTTGCCTGCCACCTCGGTGGCCGCGGGTTCGATTCTCGGGCATTCCACTGAGGGGTGTGAGATGTGCATTTCTGGTGATAGAAGTTCACTGTCGACGTGGGTCGGAAGTCACGTAAAGCCGTTGGTCCCGTTGCTGAATGACCACTGGTTCCATGCAACGTCAAAACACCATACAAACACAAAGTGCATCAGTATTGTTCTTGAGTGGGTTAGATATTTATGCCATCGGTGTGTTCAGGAAACGAATTTCGTGTATTCTATGTACCTTAATGTATTTGAATTGCTGTAGTGAAGAGATGCAACGGATATGAATGTCCACAAGAAGAGTAATGTGTTCATGAACTGCAATTTCTAACCGGTGAATATTAACTTTTAAAAATGACAGGTTAAGTGACTCTGGAAACACCAATGAATGAACTATTTCTTGTCTACTGTGTTTTCCTTGCCAGTCTTCATAAACAAAGTGAGTACACTTCCTACGAAACTAGTCGATCAATAAACTTCCCTTTTCATCATTCACGTTGGAAATGGGATCCGTTCTGCATACCATTATTTACTGTATGGAAAGTAATTCAATTTTGTTGTTACATTAGCTCCAAATAAACAATAGTTGTCAACAACTATTGTTTATTTGGAGCTAATGTAACCTAATTTGTTATCTATGCAAACTTACATTCTACGTCTGTTCCTCACGGAAATGCTTAACGACTCAGTGAAGCATCATTTTTCTTTCGCTGGTTATACGTGATTCGGTTTTTTTTTTTTTTTTTTGCAGTGCGCTGGAACGGACATCAATTAGTTCGCGATTTTATTTTGTTCCAAAAGACTAAATAACCTTGATACTGCGCAGTGAGGCTCATTGCCACGGGAAAATATTGTTGTTCATCCGCAGTAATGACCTTGCTAGTGGAAAGGGGATTAGTCTTGTTAGTTTGGATGACTTTCTTTCCATTGGTCTTTTCACCGAAGGCTAAAATGGGAGATTGTGATGGATGCCGTTTCTGTTTAGCCATAAGTATTTGCTCTGTGTATTTGTTGCGTTGCTGTTGGTAGAATCGAAAACATGGACATTTTCATTGTTAATTTAGACGTCGTTTTAGTTAATTAATCTGGCCTTATGCCAGCAAGGGCTCTTGCTCATAGAGCAGCCCGTAAGTTAATCTAGTCGTTGCCTCTTTCATCTGAGAAAAAACCTCGACGAAAAATTGAAGCTACGGGTGGTCGTTCGATCAGGAAGTTATTCAAATTTGAATCTGGTCGTAGCTTGAATGGGTGACCACCGAAGTAAAACTTGTCGCTGTCGTCGGATATACTTCCTCAATATCCATGGCGAGGTTGTGGGTCAGGCACCCGCACCCGGTAAGTACCTGCTGAAAACCAGACACCAGCTCTCTCTCTCTCTCTCTCTCTCTCTCCTCTCTCTCTCTCTCTCTCTCGTGTTGTTACTCATGAATACCGTTGATAAATAAAATTTCCATTTCCGCTTTACAGTTTTCCGTAAATGGACTATTTTGTTTCCATAGCTGAAAGAAATAAGCCTTTTAGTTAAAAGGTTTCTCTACATTTTATTTACAATGAAAAGAAAGTATTGCAAAGTTCAGCTCTGAGATAAAAACGGTCTGTAGGCTTTTTGCACCTTCATTTTTTCCTGAAGAGTTTTCGCTACGAGAGAGAGAGAGAGAGAGAGAGAGAGAGAGAGAGAGACCGGAACTCAGTCCTTTGTGTATGTATATGTAAATCGACACCATTATATCCGCGCCCCAAGAAGAGGAGAAAAATGCTTCGGTTTTATTTTAAAGGGAAGAGTTTTTTTTTTTTTTTTTCTTTCCTCGTGGTCAGTTTCCACTATTACTCTGCGATCTTTCATTCCTGCTGAAACTGTAAGAAAGATAGAATATTTCTTTTGTGAAGCCTGACCATTTGTCTCTTCATTTCTCAAAGAATATTTCAAGTTTATCCATTGTAATTTTATGAATAATGGGGCTGAAATTGATAATGGCTTGGAATTGATAATGGATTGGACATCAATAGGTTTGAATGTTTTGGCCGTTTAAAATTTAAATTTTCTTGATGGTTAGATCAAACGAGAAAAAAGGAAAATCACTCGCAGAGTTAATGGAATGGCAAACGAGAGAGACCTTTACAGTATATACAAATAAACAACATATTTTGAATACAAATGTAAATTACAGTTATGGAAAGCGAAAGTATTTACGAAGTGTTGGTAGCTTTCCACTTCCTCATATAGCTCATAATTCTTTATATATATATATATATATATATATATATATATATATATATATATATATATATATATATATATATGCTTAAAAAATCACAGTAGATTGCACGTGACTTCATAAATAAGCGAATACCACGGAATGATAGTCAGGAATCCAAGCGCTTTCGTCTTTATTCAGACATCGTCAAGGAGCTACTAAAGTACAATTGGAGAGGAAGGCCTCAGGTACAAACAAGATCAGGAATACCAGATGGTTAATTATCAAAAGGGTAAAAAATTAAAAAGGGATAATCCAGGATTATCGGATATCACACGGTCACAAACTTAAACAGATTCTGACCTAACCGAAATTACAAAGTATCTTTACAGTCCAAAACATGTAAAAACTGAATATATTAATTTTGTTTGCTTATATTTATCTACAACTTTTTTCATTATGAAGCATCAAGTTTAAAATAAAACCAAGACTTAAATTTAGAACATTTCTATTATTTGACTTGATAAAACAATCAATAACCCTATCAGACCAATCATTAGTTCAGTGGGCTCAGTTTCGTATAATTTATCTAAAATGGCTTGTAAAAATTCTTACTCCTTTGGTAGGAAATATTTCTAACACGAATGTTAAAACAATGTTGATTTTATGAAAAAAAATAAATAGTTTAATTTGAATTATGATTTTAATATGGTTAGTTTTTGATGCTGTCTCTTTATTTACAAAAGTGCTGTAGATGACTTACTTGAATATTTGGAAGAGGAATTAGAGCGTCATGACAGTTCCCTTAATGTAGCAAATCTCATTAGTCTCATAAGGTATGTATCAAAGATAGTAAATTTGTTTCAATGGGGAATTTTTTGTACAAAAGTTTGGCATGGCTATGGGCATCCCTTATCTCCTGTCCTTAGCAATATTTACATGGAATTTTTTGAAGACAAACTCTACCAAGAATTTTGCCCCAAAAAGTTATTTGGTTTAGATACGTGGATGATATATTCTGTATTTGGCCAGTTCAACGAAAAACCTCCAGGAATTCCTTAATAATCTCAATAATTTAGTCCCTTCTATAAAATTTACTGTAGAGGAAGAAAGAAATTGTGATTTGAATTTTCTTGATGTAACTGTCCATAGAAATGATAGAAATTTCACCTTTTCAGTCTTTCGAAAATCAACTAATATTGCCTCTTTTGTTCATTACTACTCCAATCACCATCAAAATGTTAAATTCTCTGTTTTTTTCTGGGATGTTCCTAATCGCTTTACGTGTCTGTAGCC
>NC_087209.1:11236387-11261387 GCF_015104395.2 Macrobrachium nipponense | reverse complement strand
TGATTATTTTTTGTCTACATTTTCAAAAGTTTCCTTTATTGTGTTAGAAATCGAAACCAGCCTCAAGAATTTTCTGTTTACTTCATTTAGTTTCAACTTAAGCTGATTGTACTTGGTTGTATTTATCTTGACTTTTTATTGGTTTTCGTGTATGAGAAGGACGACTGAAATAAAAATAGTTGCTATTAAGTAGACCGATATTGAAAGGAAAGAGAAAAACAGAGAGACTAGACGTGAAATGAAAAAAAGGAAAGTAGAAGAAAGAACGAGATGAAGAGAAAAGATATGAACAGAGAGACTAGACGTGAAATGAAAAAGAAAGTAGAAGAAAACGCGAGAAGGAAAAAGATATGAATAGAAAGACTAGACGTGAAATGAAAAAGGAAAGTAGAAGAAAAAACGAAATGAAGAAAAAGATAAATATGAACGAAGATTAGGACGAAGAGATGAAAAAAAAAAACCGCTTAAGCAAGATAATGGAAGCAACTGCAAACAATAGAGAGAAAAACAACAATAGGAACAAGAGGGGAAGAAAAGAAAAACAATAAATGTGAGAAAAGAAATGCAGTAGAAGAGGTGGAAATAAGCCGCTATGAAAAGAGCTATAAAGAAGTTAAGCTCTAATATCCGCGAAGTCAATCAACAGTTTCAAGCAGAATCTTGGGTAAGATTTCAGGTTGGCCAGTAATAAAGTAATAGGGGAAATAAAAAAAAGTCACCATTTTTGGCTAGGAAAAAAAGTCACGGGAAAAAAAAATCACATTTATTTACAGTCTATTGTTTGTTTTTACGGTCATTCCTAACGGGTTTGTATTAAACGCGGCTCAAAGGTGGGTATATACCGGGTTCAAACCCCCGAGTGCCTCAGTGGCGTGATCGGTATGGCCTTGGCCTTCCACCTCAGTGGCCGTGAGTTCGATTCTCAGTCATTCCACTGAGGGGGTTAGAGATGTGTATTTCTGGTGATAGAAGTTCACTCTCTACGTGGTAATCGGAAGTCACGTTAAGCCGTTGGTCCCGTTGCTGAATAACCACTGGTTCCATACAACGTCAAAACATCATACAAACAAAAATAACTAAAATTGGGTGGCTGTCTAGGTAGATTAGGAGTAATGTGAATTGTTTATGGGACGTTTTTTTCTGAAAGACTTTTTACCAGTCTCAAAAAAAAAAAAAATGACAATTTTTTTACCTGGATTCTATTTCAGACGTCTAGCAGAGATTGATTGGATCGTTCATTTTTAGAAGTCGCCAGAAGGACATTTGTTTTGGGGGGGGGGGGAAGGGAGGAAGGGCGCTTTCTTTTTTTTTTTTGTTGAAGTCATTCCGGTTTAAGTAGTCTTTAAGTGTTGTAGTGGTACAGGTTAGTTTATTTTTTCTTTTGAATAGGCTTACGATTAAGTGTTATAGTTCAAGTTAGGTTACTTTTCTTTTGAAAAAGTGTACTGTTAAATGTTATAATATCAGTTAGTTTACTTTTCTTTTGAGAAGGCCTGCGGTTAAGTGTTATGGTACAGTTGGTTTTTCTTTTTGAATAGGCCTAGTGGTTTACTTAGTCCTCTCGTCTATTTTGAAGTTAATTGATTGTTTTACGTAGAAAGCGTCGTAGTGTCAGTACCTTGCAAACCTTTATATATCTGTTTATTTTTATTTGAAAGCTGAAGAAATCAGCTACATAATGCCCTTATTTTGCGTGGAATATTATAAAGTTGGTTAATGAAATAAGAGTAGGGTCAAACGCAGAAAGAAGCTATATTGTATATACATATATGTGTTTGTGTTGTGTGTGTGTGCGCGCGCGTGCGCGGGAGATTGTGTAAGGTTCTATCGTAATACTTTGATAAATGTAGGATTGATTAATTTAGGATACATAGAATATACTGCGTATGTCCAATGACATCTATTTATAAACGTATTTAAAGTATATAAGTACATGAATATATACGCAAATCTTTTGGTAAATGCGTAAGGTAAAGTTCTAAACAGCACCACCAATATAATAATAATAATAATAATAATAATAATAATAATAATAATAATAATAATAATAATAATAATAATAATCGTCTATTCAGTTCATAAGAAGATTTATAATTCTTGCCATTCAACTGGGTTTTTATCCATATACTAAACTTGCTTTCATTATCTGCTAACTTCGTCATGCATAATATGACTGAAAACCAATAAATAAATAAGTAAAAACCAACAAATCTCTCTTTTTCAGTCCCCGAAGGTATATTTAAGTGGAGGAGGCAAATGTTGGCTCGAAGGGTAAAGAATAAAGAGAGAGAGAGAGAGAGAGAGAGAGAGAGAGAGAGAGAGAGAGAGAGAGAGTTATGAATAGCACTGCATTGTGCAACTGGCAGATGCAATTTACGGGAGTCGAACAATTTGAGAAAAGACTTGCTCGGAAGGAAGAAGTTACGAGTTATATTTATTGTTCTCCTCTCTCTCTCTCTCTCTCTCTCTCTCTCTCTCTCTCTCTCTCTCTCTCTCTCTCTCTGTTAGGGGTTTTCCGAGAAGGATGGTCGAGTTGTTCAAATTAAAGAGGGGGTCAGAGAGACTAAAATTTAAAGCTTTTGTAAATAGCAAAACTTTGTTAATTTGACCGGTCGTTGTAAAATGTTTTTATTTATTCATTTCAGTTGATGCATTTCATACGGTATTTTAACGCTTAGTGTTAGAGTAACATTAGCAGTATGGGTAGTTTCGTACATAACAAAACGTTTTCATCCTATATTGATATATCTATATAATTATATTATATCTTAGATATATATATATACTTAGTATATATATATATATATAATAATATATAAGATCATATAGTATATAGAATATATTAAATTATAATATATTTTCCAACTTCACATCGGGAAACCGGAGCCTCAGGTCTTCAAGTGACAGGCAGCCAAACGTGGGTCAAGTGGTGGTTACTGCCTTGGCCTGTCATTTGGGAGACTGAGGTGCGTGCTCCGATGTTGGGTCATTATTATTAGCAGTATATATATATATATAAGTATTATATATAAATATTATATATAATATTATTATGATGATATATATTATATTATATATATATAATTATAATATATTATATTATATATATATATCTATATATTCTATTATATAATATATATATATATATATATATATATTAATATATATATGGTGTGTTGTTTTGTTTGGGTAGGTTTTTCGGTTTTAACTACACACACACACACACCACCACCCACACACACTGTCTGCAAAATAAAAGTGGGCCCGGCATCGTGCGGCCTATGAAGAGGTTTTATTGGCTGGATCAAAAAGAAAACTTTTTAAAAAAAATTCTTGTTAACTACAGATTATTCTTGCAGACGTCCTTAAAGACATACAACCTTAACATATCCTAGAAGAGCGGGTTTCCTCGTAGTTGAAAAAACGATCTTTCGTCCTATGCCCTTTTTTTTCCCTTTTTTTTTCTCTCTTTTTCACGTTAGTTGTTTTGGGTATTCTTTGATGTTTGTGGATACAAGTCTCCTCTGTAGAGGCCTCTCCTTATTCGGTAGAATGCGCAAGGGATCCACATTAGCTATCTTCCGTTCTTGCTTTTTGGAAACTTCTACTTTTCTTGTGAGAGGAATAAAATGAAACGTTATTTCTGCGTAAATATTGAATTAAAAAGTCCCCTTCTTCGATATCTCCTTACCTTCCTTATTGGTTTGGAAATTAGTTCAGTCAGTTTGTCTGCAAAACTTTCTATCATATAGCCTTGATTTAATCACAAGAGTAATGCTTTTTTAATGTTTTTAATTTCCTGTAAGAGAAAACTATTGTGATTCTTTGTCTGTCAGTCCCACATTTTTTCTGTCCGCCCTCAGATCTCAAAACCTACTGAGGCTAGAGGGCTACAACTTGGTATGTTGATCATCGATCCTCCAATCATCAAACATACCAAATTGCAGCCCTCTAGCCTCAGTAGTTTCTGTTTTATTTAAGGTTAAAACTACTCGTAATCATGGGTCTGGCAACGCATGATTACGGGCCGTGGCTAAAGTTTCATGGGCCACGGCTTATACAGCTTTATACGGTACAGAAAACTCGATTGTGCCTTGGAAACGTTGCCATAATTATTACTTTTTTTTCTTTTGAAGCTAGTCTCTGTCCGAGAAACAATTGTTTATGTTTATTCTTGCTTACTCAGGGAGTAAGCCAAAAATTTTAGGATAGGATATTTATGATTTATGTATTAGAAATAAAATGTAGAATATAAATATGTGCATGTTAAACAGTAAAGGAAAATTATTTTAAATAAAATAGTTTTTAGTTTATTTTACGTTGATGAAACTGGGCTCTATTTGACCATAGATTTTAGCACGTTTTAGTTATTTGGTGTCCTGGATTTAGAGGGTATGTTTCTGTTCAATTATTTTGTGTTTCCACTTATAACTGAGAATATATGAACGTGTTTAATTTTTGGCCTTTTCATATGATAGTAATAAGTATGAGTATTAATTACGAAGAACACTTCATGTTAAATTAGAAATATAATTCTTTCTTACACACATCAACAAATCTTGTTAACTGAAATCGCCAAACAGCTTTAAATGTGAAACATATTCTGCTGGTTTTGTAAGGACCACCTGGCAGGTGCATTTCGGTGTAGTGGATTTTTTTTTCTTTTCGTTTTTCTTTATTTCCTATTCTCGAATTTTTCTCTCCTTACTCTTCTTTTCTCTCATATTTTCTTTCCTTTCTGTTCTCAGGTATTCTTTCTTTTTGTTCATTTTTTTTCTACCCTTTCTGTCCTTGCATATCGTTTCCTCTCTCTCGCTCTTGCCTACTTTTTCTTCCCAGTTTTCCGTTTAGTCGTTTTGTCTTTTGCTTCCATTCATTATTTTTTCCCTCTGGTTTCTCCTCTTCCTCGGCTTTTTATGTATCTTTTTTTCATTTTTTCACTTTTTCGTTCTCCACTCTTTCCTTCTGCTCTCCTTTGACTCACATTTTTCTTCTCGTTTATGTTTTTTCATCCCTTCGCGTAACTCCTTTTCTTTTGACCTTCCGCCCTCTTTTATCGGCTTTCTTTTCCTCTTTTCATTTCTCTCTATTTTTATTACTCTAATTTTTTTTCTTTCTTTTAAAGTTATCATGTGTCCTTACGATTCTCTTACCTGGTTCAGACTTCTCAACGGTTCTCTCTCTCTCTCTCTCTCTCTCTCTCCCCCCTCTTCTTCTTCTTCCTCTCCCCTTCTTCTTCTTCTTCTTCTTCTTCTTCTTCTTCTTCTTCTTCTTCTTCTTCTACCATATTCTCCTGCCCAGTGACAACAAGTCGATTCATTTACGTCCTGTGTGGCAGCGTTAATATGTTGCTCTAATAAATTTCCTTCGTGAATTCCATAAAGACTTACGGAGATTTTTACGAAATTCCCAATTAAATGCTTCGGATTTGAAGGAAAAGGAACGAGTGAATATTTGCTCTAAAGGCGACCAGTGGATTAGTTTTTACGCGAGAGGAAATTTTCCTATAAAAGGTGAATTAATGTTCTTTTGAACCTTTTTACACGTCTCGAAGAGAGGCAATTTCTCTATAAAAGGCGAATTAATGTCTGTTTTCACCTTTTCAGAATATATATCTCGTTACTGTCTTCGGATCGGTTATTTTATAAAGTATACTTATCAATGAATTTCCCCATTGTTAATTTTATCGCAGGTTTAGGCCACACATTTTTCATCTTTGCGACGTCTTTCAGTAGGGTCTTGTTCATTCAGATTTCTAAAAATTTTTTTTTTAAAATTTTTTTTGTTCCATGTATGTGGACGTATGTATGTCGAGAGAGAGAGAGAGAGAGATGACGTAATTCATGGCCAGAAATGATCTAATCCTGTGAACATAAAGACCAAAATCCGCGAAAATCCCATTATTTCTATGAGATTCAAATTAAGGTAAGTCCTAAATCCGGAGGAAATCCCCAAGCCGTGGAGAAGCTAAAGTGATATCAATACCATCCTTAAATTTTGGTTAGAAGACTCGTAGAGACTTTCCAGATAATTGTACGTAGTTGGTACATTAGTAAGTCGTAAACTTTTCCTTACGATTATGAAAGTACGAAAACTAACACCATTAGGCTCGGCCTCCGTAAGGGGAGGGGGGGGGGGAGGGGGGGGGGGGGGGGGGGGGGGGGGGGGACGCGTTAGTGCCGTCAGTGCAGCTTATGCAGTGCACTGTAAGCATTACTTAAGGTTCTTTGCAGCGTGCCTTCGGGCCATAGCTGCAATCCCTTCCGTTCCTTTTACTGTACCTCCTTTCATATTCTCTTTCTTCTATCTTACTTTCCACCCTCTACTAACAATTGCTTCCTTCATAGTACAACTGCTTTGAGGTTTTCATCCTGTTACACCCATCAACCCTTTTACTGTCAGTTTGTTTCATCGCTGAATGGCCTCATAGGCCTTAATTCCGTTTTCAATTCATTAGGCTCTGCTTTGAGTGCATGGTTAACAATGAACATGGGGCCGAAGAGAATTAAAAGCGTCAAAAGCAAGTGGTATTATGAGCAGAAGTAGAAGTTCTAGAAGATTATGCTGAGCCATATCTCCATGTCAGTCATTTGTCATGTTGGTCATGTTAGACGGAATTCCCAACATGTTGAATAGAAATGTTCGATGACAAATCACCTAAAAGCTTTATTATGGCCTCTGCTATAAATCTTTTATAATACTACTATAGTTGGTTCACATCACCCGTACATCTGATGTCTAGGCCAGTTCCTTACGACGCTCCTGATTGGCTGTTGATAGGCCAGTCACAAGAAACTCTGTCTCTCTCGAGAGTTCACATAGGCAGGATGTGTGTTCCACCTCTCCTTTGGGATGCTTTTGAAAGACGTATCCTTCAGGGGAGATGGAACATACGTCCTGCCTATGTGAACTCTCGAGAGGGACTGAGAGTTTCCAGCCTTGTGATTGGCTTATCAACAGCCAATCAGGAGCGTCGTAAGGGACTGGCCTAGACATCAGATGCATTGCTGATGTGAATCTACTATAGTATTACAATGTAATTACAACTAATGCCACCCATCTTCAAACAACCTATTTGTAAACAAGTCAAAAACAAAGTTTTTGTGTAGTCACTTTTTGTATTATAGTCAGATTGACAAGGAGGACCGTGCAAGTCATCGAAAGCTTTCTGCTTTTTATATAATATAAAAAATATCAAAATCAAGACATGCTACTGTGGATTTACTTTCCCATACTATTGGAAATATTAAGTTATCAGAATACTTGTCTGAGATTTAATATCAGTATTTTTGTTAATATTTTTTTTTCGCATTTTCGTCGTTCCAGAGGCTGATTTTTCGTCGTCATGGTTCTCATGGGCTCTTCCGCATGTACTACAACGTCGTCATGGGAGTATTCGTCCATCATGAAAAGGTAAAGTGACTTTGATTTTAGAGTTGTATTTGTGCAATTGGTTATTGATGTCCTGATGCAAACGTTAGACACATAAACAATCCTGCATTACACCGCGTAATGGGGTAGTGCCGTCAGTGCACCTCATGTGGTGCACTGTAGACATTACTTAAGGTTCTTTGCAGCATCCCTTCGGTTTAGCTGCAACCCCTTTCATTCCTTTTATTGTACCTCCATTCACATTCTCTTTTCTTTCATCTTACTTTCCATCCTCTCCTAGCAGTTGTTTAATAGTGCAACTGCCAGGTTTTCCTCCTGTTACACCTTACAGACCTTTCTGCTCAATTTACCTTTCAGAGTTGAATGACCTTATATGTCCCAGGGTTTGGCCAGCGTGCATTATGTGTGTGTGTGTGTATGTATGTGGATATGTCTGTACTTCCGTACATAATTGCATCCATTCAACCATATGCTGTGGTCCCAGAAAGTATTAAAACTTCGTTTGTTATGTGCTTATCCGTATGCATTTTTGCTTGAAATCTGTTATTTACATTTATGTAATGTATATTTTTGCGTCAGTATACTTGGTCATCATACTGCATTTCCTACCTTTACGCGATTTGTCTACATTATGGAACTCTTGTTACCATCACCTGGATGCCTGTTTTTTTTCTTTATTTATCTATTTATTTATTTTTTTTTTAGATACCCCCTTTTGAATTCGTTATCTTTGAGAGGCAATGAATGGAGGTTGTTGCCTTTACACCGATAGCCTTTGAAGTTTAATCTCTCCCTCGGTTTCACTGATACCTTTGTGTAAGCTTTTGATCTCTGGTTCTTTATGTTTTTATCTTGCCATATTTTTATTGCTCATTTCTTTTCGCGTTTATCGGTATTCTTGGTGGTGTCTTGTATAGAGTGATGAGGTAGGTAATGTGGGAACGTTTGATGGTCTCACAAATGCAGTGGTTTATCGTTCGGCTTTGAGATGATATTATCGAAAATCTAGTTTTTATAGAATTGCCTTGAGATGATGGATTGGTCTAGAAAAATTTCGTTATAGAAATCCTTCAAGAAGATGGTATCGTAGATCTAACCTATATAGGACCGCCTTGAAGATGATTGGTCTATAAAAATTTTTGATAGAAATTCTTTAAGAAGGTGATATGACATACAGCATTTTCTTAGATTTGTTTTTTAATATTGAGCTGATTTTCAGCTTATTTTTTAATTTGAAAGACGTGAATAGTTAGCTTTATGGATTCTGAGTTTAACTTCAAACTAATGAAATTTTACATTCATAATCTCTTTTATCTCGGCATTAATGACATTTAAGATTTTTAGACTTTCTCTTCGTAATGCAAAAATATATCTGCATCTTTATACGATAGAATCTTCCATGCAGCAACCACGAAGTTTTGCGAGGATTTACGGTCACTCTCCCTGTGAATAAGAGAATATTCCATTATAGTTACTCAAGTCCCAGGAATTCCATGGAACATCCTGAAAAAGGGGGAATTAATTCTGAAGGATAATGTGGGATGCTAAATGAGTGTTTTCCTTATTAACTCTTCTTGTGTTTCACATTGATAAGGTGTATTCGCTTTTTGTGAATTGGAAGCAAAAAAGGTAAAGCTCGATTTCCCACTCTTATATACTAGTATAGAGCATAATGTATTTGCAATATTTATCAAGTAAAGCTGTTGTTTTCCTACATTTGTTAATATAATAAACATGATTTGCTTTCATGATTGACCAAGAATAACAAATTATTCGCTAGAGATAATTAACGCCAAACTCAAAAGTTCTTCGTTACTATTTTGGGTTTTCAGCACCGAAATTGGGGATGGGGGCCTGGCTATTGACGTCAGTGCACCTCACGTGGTGTACTATAGGCATTACTTAAGGGTCTTAACAGCATCCCTTCGGCCCCCAGCTGCAACCTCTTTCATCCCTTTTACTGTACCTCCGTTCATATTCTCTTTCTTCTATTTGACTGTCCAACCTCTCTAACAGTTGATTCATAGTGCAACTCCGAAGCTTTATTCCTGCTACACCTTTTAAACACTCTTGCTGTCAATTTCCCTTTCAGCACTGAGTGACCTCATAGGTCGCAGTGCTAGGCCTTTGTCCTAAGTTTTATATTCAGTTCGATTGAACGCCGGTAGATGGACTGATCAAGCTGACTTGGCATGAGTATATAAATCAAGATGTAGAAAATAGTTTATTTTAACTTAAAATTGATCGTCCGTTGCAGAAAAGGGTCTTAAAGTCTGTTTAACCGTCCAGTCATGGGGTAGAATGATTCAGATTTAGACAAATGATCTAAGATAACGTCGCCCTCATGAATCTCGCGAAATGATGATTTTAATTCATTTCATTCATTCTGTTATAAGTCTTTCTAACGTGACCAGGTTCATTCATGAATCAGTTTTCTGACAGATTTAATGAATCATAAATATATTTTATTGAAATTCACTTTTCTTTGTTTCCTTGTTGTTTTTCCCCATTTATATCATTTACCTCTTTTTGGATTTCGAGACTTCTTCGTTTATAAGATTTTATTTTCATTCCCAACAATTATAACTTGATTATATCTGACCTTTTTGTTACTCCATGAATTTGTGTATTTTTAAATATTTTTAAATAAAGATGTAAATTTTGCATTCTTAGTTATGAAATTTGATATAAATTCTCAACAATTATAACTTTATATTTAACAATATTTTTACTTTAGAGTTTTATGTATTTTCAACTGATTCAATAAATCTGAATTCTTTTTTTATTCTTTTGGCGATCGACAATTATAACATGATTGTATATAACTATATTTGTACTTTAGGGTTTTATGTATTTTTAAATCTTTAAATCACTTTATATTTCATTTTACAGTTTTTGTGTCTGTGGCTTCCGCAGTCATGACATTTTATTACATTCAGTCTGTCAGCAATTTACTTTGTGATTTTTTTTTATTTTTAAACGATAAAATTAATTTTGCATTTCGTTTTACAATAATATTCATTTTGCAGTTCCCCTGACACATCACAGTACCTTTGTCATTCCATTCCTAGCATAATCTTCATTCCAACATGAGACCCGGTAAAGAAAGTTCCCAAAATTCCCAAAATTACCCTTTATGGAGGAGTCAATACACCCCCTCCCCCATTTTTCTTTTTACTCTTCCTTCCTTTTATCTGTCTCATGTTGCTCCTGATTAGTTCCGATATTTTTTATTTTATTTTTTACCTCCTCTTTCTGATTCGACGCTTTTCCCCTTATTTTCGTACCCTGCATAGCGTTGCAAGGGTTGAGAGTTGATCATTATGTTAATCTCATCCCCTTCGTCATATTGTGTTTTAGTTTCTCATTATCTTGTTCTTATTTCTTTTGTTATATCCTGTTTTAGATTGACCTTTTGTTCGTAAGGTTGTGTGCAGCCTTCAAGTGCGTTATTTTGTATTCATTTCGTCACCGTCTGTTGCTTTTGTATTCTTCAGTGCATTATTTCCTCTCCATTATCGCGTGTTGCTTGTCTCCCCCACCCTCCTCTCTCTCTCTCTCTCTCTCTCTCTCTCTCTCTCTCTCTCGTAGTCCTAAGTGCGTTATTTGTTATTACCTTGTTATAGCTTGTTGTTTTGTCGTCCCTCCCCAACCCAAACCTATTCTCTCTCTCTCTCTCTCTCTCTCTCTCTCTCATCAGTTCATCTAACCTATCCAGCCTACAATTTTTATTAAGCGAATAAAGCCTAAAAGAGCGCCACCACCCCCCCCCCCCCCCGCCCACCCCCCCCCCCCAAAAAAAAAAAAAAAAACTCAAATGGACGGAGCGATAATTCATTAACATCATTTTACGGAATTCATATATGGACGTGACGTAATCATCCCAGAAGGCACCCCCCCTTCGCCCTCGCCCCCCCCCCCCCCCCTCTCCCCCCCCCCCCCCCCCCCCGCTCCCTTCTCACCCATCCCGCCCCTCCTCACTTCGACGAAAGCATTTTTTATTTTCAAAAAAAGCGAAAGTGAATCCGGGTGACGTTTGACAAGGCCAACTTTTCTCTCTTCCCTCGAGACCCTTTTCATTGTGTCTTTTGAATCCTTGATTACGTGACAGATATTATTTCTCTCTCTCTCTCTCTCTCTCTCTCTCTCTCCTCTCTGATCTCAGGATTCTTTATATCGGATAAAATCGCGGAGCGTTTCAATTCCGTCTGTTTCACTCCAGGCTGGTTTTAGGGAATGAGTTCACGTACCGGGACCTTGTTTGATGTGGAGGTTTGAGAATGAAAGAAAATGCATTCCTTAGGCAAACCTAACTATATCGTAGTTTAACCAGACTACGGGCTGATTAAGAGCTCTCCTTGTCTTTCGCAAAATAAGAAGTTAACATTTTATTCAACAGAACAAAAATTTAAAAAAAAATTGATAACGCTTTATTCGTCTCCACCCCACCCCCCACCCCCCTCCCTCCCTTCCAACCCAAAATATTAATAATTGTAGTAAACAGAACGAAAATAGAAATAATTGATGACGCTTTATTTGCCTTTCGTAAAAAAAATTAACAGTAGTAAATAGAAAGAAATAAAAATCAAATCTTTGATGACTGTAATCGTCTCTCAAAAATTGCTCTTTCAAAGTCGTGCGGTGTGGTGGTTATATATAATTCTCTGTTATCAATGTTCAAACTATGCAGCTAATGATTTATCAGTCGTGTGAATTTTAATGGCTTGTGATTAATTCTAGAATATTGTTTTGTGAATCAGTTAGGGATTTCCATCGAAATTTGTCGGATTAAAATGACTGTTGTTTATTTGGTTTACCACAGTTTTTTTTTTTTTTCGTCATGCATGGCTTTACCTCATCAGATATTATAATTATCATCTATTTTCTGTAATTACGATATTTCACATAAATTTTGTATTAGTTTCTTTTTAAGCTATGTTTTCATGACAGAAAGTGTTTTTGCTTATTGCTTCAACGTCTTACCACAGTTATTATAATTGTGATAAATTTTCTGTATTTATGATATTTCATATAATTTTTCTTAGTTTATTGCAAATTATTTTGTATGATCTAACTTGCACTTTTTTTTATGGAATATAACATCAGAGGGTTTCATAATACTTTGATTTATTGATTGTTATGATGTTTTCTTGTAATGTATCCTTGAATTCACTATGAAATATTACCTCAATTTTTCCTTGAATTACCTTTGGCAAGCATGATACTGATTACAATGGTTTCTTGGTAAAAAGCCAGTTCCTTTATAACTTTATTAGTCTCTCATTTGTCCGTGTGATATTCCAGATTGGTATAGATATTTCCCGTCCTTTATCTTGAAAAATTATCAGAAAATTAATTTTGTCATATATAAAATCTGTTTTTAAATATAGTCCCCATTTGTCTCTGCTGCTACCGGGAATTTTTCCTTCACTTTAATTTATTTCATTTCTTTGTGCCGATGGTTGAGTGTGATGGGCCATGAGAGTTATTCCTCATGCCGTTAATACCCCGTGCTCTCTCTCTCTCTCTCTGACACCTGTCTGTGTATCTGCCTCTCTCTGCATAACAACTCTCTCTCTCTCTCTCTCGTCTTTAACCACTTGTATTAAGTTATTAAGGCATTAAAATGCTACATCCCATGTCCGGAACGGAAATGGTAACGAGAGAGAGAGAGAGAGAGAGAGAGAGAGAGAGAGAGAGAGAGAGAGAGAGAGAAACTCATTAACCACGTTTTACAGAATTTTAGGGACCCTGTCGCTCACCCTGTACTGGAGAGATTTCCCTTTCCCCTTCCTCTCTCCTTCCCTCCCTCCCTCCTCCCTCCTCCCTCCTCCCTCCTACCCATCCCATCCCCTTACCTCCCTCCATCGCCGATGGATTTGAAAGCTAATTAAACAACTGTTTGACACGGTTGAATTTTGCCTCTTGCTCTGACCCCTTTTCATTATTCCCGTTGAATATTTGATCACGTGACCGACGTGATTTCATCCCGTTTTCTATTCCGTCGATACTTCCTTCTTTTGTTTTTCTTGAGAAATCGTGGGAATTCTGGGAACATTTCATTTTCGTTTGGAGAGAGAGAGAGAGAGTTGTGAAGGCGAGGGTCAAAACCACTTTGTTCGTATTTTTTAATTTTTCTTTTCTAAATACTTGAGAGAGAGAGAGAGAGAGAGAGAGAGAGAGAGAGTTGTGAAGTCGAGGGTTCAGAACACTTTGTTCGATATTTATTTTTAAGTTTCCCAACTACTTTAGATATATATATATATATATATATATATATATATATATATATATATATATATATATATATATATATATATATATATATAATATATATATATATATAATCATAAAATCACAAAAGTAAGCACGTGATTTTGTTAGCAGCAAAAGCCACAGGGAAAATTTTAAAAAAGAAAAGACAGAGTGCCAAGTACTTTCGTGTATTAACACATCTTCGGGGCACAAAGTAATGCAAAAACGTAAAAACTCTTGAGCAAGAAAGCTCTCACAAAAGCAAAGTGAGAGCACTTTCTTGCTCAATATATATTATATAAATATATATATATATATATATATATATATATATATAATATATATATATGTATATATAAATATACATATATATATATATATATATATATATATATATATATATATATATATATATATATATATATATATATAGAGAGAGAGAGAGAGAGAGAGATGAGAGAGAGAGAGAGAGAGAGTACATGCAGGCAGTGGTTCATTGATACTCCCCTGACGTTGATGAAGGAATTTCTGTTAAAATTTTAGGAAATTGGTTGAAGGAACCAAGCAAAAATTCCACTAACTTCACTTGAAAGTCAGTTGGGGCTACTGCCCCCCACCCCCCACCCCCCCCTCACGTAGCTCAAATTATTGCACTTGATTTAATTCTGTCCTTAGTTTAGGTCTCTCTCTCTCTCTCTCTCTCTCTACTCTCTCTCTCTCTCTCTCTCTCTCTCTCTCCTGTGAAACCTTCGTTCTACACCAGTTTCATTAACCCATTAAAGCATAAAATAAAATATTCTATTGCGGAAACGAAAAAGAACGCAGAGACGAGGCAATAACTCATTAACCAGCATTTTATATTATTCGTTTGGCAGGGGTTGATGACATATTGCAGCTGGTACTCCAACTCTCCCCCCCAGTCACCCACCCTCCCTCTCACCACCTCCCTACCCCACTCCCTCACCCCACTCCCTCACCCCTTCTGTAAATGGATTTGAAAGTTAATTAAAGTAATGTTTGACAAGGTGGATTTTTTACCTATTCTTGACCCCGTTTCATTATGCTTGGTGGATGTTTGATCGGATGATGGAGGCGATTTAGTCCAGATTCTGCTGTTTCATGGAATCTGTCAGGTTTGCCTGGAAAATTTCATGGAATCTGACAGGTTTACCTGGAAAATTTCATGGAATCTGTCATGTTTACCTAGGAAATTTCATGGAATCTGTCAGGTTTGCCTGGAAAATTTCATGGAATCTGACAGGTTTACTTGGAAAATTTCATGGAATCTGTCATGTTTACCTAGGAAATTTCATGGAATCTGTTAGGTTTACCTGGAAAACCTCATGGAATCTGTCAGGTTTACCTGGAAAATTCCATGGGATCTGTCAGGTTTACCTGGATAATTTCAGGAGATATGTTAGGTTTACCTGGAAAACCTCATGGAATCTGTCAGGTTTACCTGGAAAATTCCATGGGATCTGTCAGGTTTACCTGGATAATTTCAGGAGATCTGTGAGGTTTACCTGGAAAATTCCATGGAATTGGTCAGGTTTACCTGGAAAATTCCGTGAAATCTTATAGGTTTTCCTGGAAACTTCCATGGAATCTGTTAGGTTTACCTGGAAAATTCCGTGGAATCTGGTAGGTTTACCTGGATAATTTCAGGAGATCTGTTCAGGTTTTTCTGGAAAATTCATGAAATCTGTTAGGTTTACCTGGAAAATTTCGTAGAATCTGTCAGGTTAACCTGAAAAATTCCGTAGAATCTGCCAGGTTTACCTGAATAATTCCGTGGAATCTGATAGGTTCACCTAGAAAATTCCGTGGAATCTGGTAGGTTTACCTGGAAAATTCCATACAATCTGTCAGGTTACCATGGAAAATTCCGTAAAAATTTTCAGGTTTACCTGGAAAATTCTATGGAATCTTGTACGTTTACGTGGAAAATTCAGTAGAATCTATCAAGTTTACCCGAAGAATTCTGTAGAATCTGTCAGGTTTACCTGGAAAATTCCGTAGAATCTGTCAAGTTTACCTGAAGAATTCCGTAGAATCTGTCAGGTTTACCTGGAAAATTCCATGTAATCTGTCAGGTTTACCTGGAAAATTCCATGTAATCTGTCAGGTTTACCTGGAAAATTCCATGGAATCTGTCAGTTTACCTGGAAAATTCCATGGAATCTGTCAGGTTTACCTGAAAAATTCCGTAGAATCTTGTATGTTTACCTGGAAAATTCCTTGGAATCTGGTAGGTTTACCTGGAAAATTCCATGGAATCTGTCAGGTTTACCTGGAAAATTCCATGGAATCTGTCAGGTTTACCTGGAAAATTCCATGGAATCTGTCAGGTTTACCTAAAAGAGAATTCATTTCTGAAAATCTGTCAGGTTACCTGAAAATCATGGAAATCTGTAGGTTACCTGAAAAATTCCAGGGAATCTGGTAGGTTTACCTGTAAAATTCCATGAAATCTGGTGGGTTTACCTGGAAAATTCCGTAGAATCTGGTAGGTTTACCTGGATAATTTCATGGAATCTGCTAGGTTTACCTGGAAAATTCATCAGGGTCTTCCTTTCTGTCAAATGAACTTAATGTATTATTGGCGTTGCGAAGTGATTTGATAAGTATGTAGGTTCCTTTAGATTTATCATTCGCTGTTAATTAGTGGAGGAGTTGGGGGGGGGGGGGGGCGGGGGGGGGAGGGGGAGAAGGCAGAAAAAAAAGAGAAGGAGAGATATAGAGGATGGAAGATTGAGAAAAGAGTGAGCGTTGAAGGAGAGGAATACGGGAAGCAAGGAAGGAAAGACGGATAGATAGCGGACGGAAGGAAACAAAATGGGGAGGTAAAGAATGAAAGGAGAAAGACAGGAAGAACAGAGGAAGAAGAAATAGGAAAACGCATAAGGAATAAGGACTAAATGATACGAATTTTAGTCCCGTTAAAAATGCATGAAGCACTGACGTAAAGAATTCGCTTTTTCCATTTGTAGATGAAAGCGAGCAGGTAATAGCGTTTCCATGTTGCTAACTTTTGCGATGAATTGACCAGATATCTTGATTATTTTGTGCTGTCTGACAATGGCATTTTAATTAGTACATAACCCCCAAGAACTGGCCCACTCAGAAGATAATATGAAGAGCTAATTAGATAATTGCCATAACTACGCTTATGAGTTGTGCTAGCTCGCTCTCTCTCTCTCTCTCTCTCTCTCTCTCTCTCTCTCTCTCTCTCTCAAAGTAATTACTGGTTGAAATAGATCCCCCAGCTGAATTAGACGGAAATTAAATGCCACACGACCTCGATCGATTCCTCCAAAAATTCTTGAGAAATCGGGAACTGGACGAAATTATCTTCGTCATCTGATCAAAAATTGAACTCCAGGAATTAAGTGGGGTCAAGAGGAGATGAAATTAGGTGAAGTCCAGATTTTACTTTATCCAGAAATGGAGGGAGAAAGGAAGGAGTGGCTAAGTTGAGAGTAAGTGGTCTGAAAGTTATGAGCAAATGAAGAAATCCGGAGAGGAACTTTTAATTAAGAGACGCTGAATTATAATTATCTCTGAATTATAATTCTTTACGAACGGGATCGTTATAGTGTTTTGCTTGATTGGAAAATAGAATTGGAGTGGAAAAGTTAAATTACTGGAAATGAGCAGGATGTAGATTGCTAACTAGATGAAATCTTAATTAGTTTAATAATAGACCGGCGTTAGGGAAGCAGTGGTCATTGATGAGGAGAGAGAGAGAGAGAGACCTTACCTTACCTTACAGTTCGTTCGGTTTGCCCCAGGTCCCTCAGTGTGAGGCGCCTCTAATGTCTACCAGAGAGTTGCTAGTACATCTTCCGGTATATTTTGCATCTTCCAATCTTGGATGGTCTGGGATGCAGTTTAGATATTTGTCGAGCTTATTCTTAAACACATCTACGCTCACTCCTGATATATTCCTCAGATGAGCTGGCAACGCATTGAATAGACGCGCATTATCGATGCTGGTGCGTAGTGGATTAATGTTCTGTGTGCTTTCCTTATTTTCCTGGTATAGTTTTGGGCACTATTAATCTACCTCTGCTTGCTCTTTCTGATATTTTAGTTCCATGATATTTTCTGTTATTCCTTCTATCTGTTTCCATGCCTGAATTATCATGTAGCGTTCTCTTCTCCTTTCTAGACTATATAATTTTAAGGATTGTAGTCTTTCCCAGTAGTCTAGTCCTTAACTTCTTCTATTTCTAGCTGTAAAGGACCTTTGTACACCTCTCTATTTGTGCAATATCCTTTTGATAGTGTGGGTACCATATCATATTGCAATATTCAAGTGGACTACGAACATATGTTTTATAAAGCATAATCATGTGTTCAGCTTTTCTTGTTTTGAAGTGCCGTAACAACATTCCCATTTTTGCTTTACATTTTGCCAACAGAATGGCTATTTTGATCATTGCATAACATGTTCCTATTCATCATCACACCAAGGTCTTTAACTGCTTCCTTATTTGTGATTGTCTCATTATTAGGTCCCCTATATGCATATAGCTTTCCTTCTCTGTCCATAAATTTATTGATTCAAATTTATCAGAGTTAAATACCATCCTATTTACCTCTGCCCAATCATTATACTTTGTAAGGTCTCTTTGTAGAGCGTTCCTATCTTCATCACACGTAATTTCATCTACTTATTCTTGTGTCATCAGCGAAACTACTCACTACGAATCCTTAACATTACTGTCTATGTCTTCAATCATAATAACAAACAATATTGCAGCTAGCACCGTACCTTGTGGCACACCGGATATTACCTTGGTTTCATCCGATTTCTCATCGTTTGCAATAACTATCTGTTTTCTGTGTGAAAATTCTTTTAACCATCTTCTACTTTATCTACGATATTGTGTTTTCTAATTTTCTTTGCTAATATATTATGGTCTACTTTGTCAAAAGCTTTTGCAAAGTCTAGATAAACCACATCTGTTTCATTTCCGCTTTGTTCATATTTTTGAATATGTTCTCACGGTGGACTAACAGTTGGGTTTGTGCACTTTTTCCGGGTACGAAACCGTGTTGTCCTATATTAAACAAATTATTTTTTATTAAATGTTTCATAATATTTTTCTCATTACCCTTTTCATACACTTTCATAATATGTGATGTTAGACTCACAGGCCTATAATTACTTGCCTCTAGTCTTGATCCACTTTGAAAGTAGGGGTGATATATGCTAATTTGTGCTCATCATAAATCTTGCCTGTATCTACACTTTGTCTTAATAATATTGCAAGTGGCTTTGCGATAGAATGAACTACTTCTTTAACAAAATAGCAGACATACAGGGGACTCCATCCGGCCCTGCAGCAGCTCCATTTTTAATTTCATTAATTGCCTGCACAATATCAGCTTCATTAATTTCTATGTCAGCTAAATATTCACTATTTTCGTCCCTTACTTCTATATCATTATCTATATATCTATTCTAGGGGTGAATTCTTCTCTTATATCGTTCTGCCAGTATGTTGCAAATTTCCTTTTTTTCATTCGTTAATCTCCCTTCAATTCTCCAGACAGGGCCTATTTCTATTCTTCTTTTATTCATCTTCTTCGCAATATGGAGTATAATAGTTTGGGGTTTTGCTTGATATTTAATAGGGTTTTTTCTTCCAAGTCCCGTTTTTCATTTTCTTTTGATTGTATAATCTGTTCTGTTCTGCATTTTCTATCTTACTTTTAGTTCTATAACTTTCCATGCATTTTTTTCTTTTTCTTTTGCAAGACCTTTTTTCCACTTTCTGATTTTTTCTGGAACAAGATCCTTCTGTCTCTTGGTATGCATGAATGATGTTTACTTTTCTTCTTCGGTATATATTTATCCACTATTTTCTCCAATATTTTATATAATATCTCCGTATTTACCCTTATGTCATCACTTACGAAAATGTTATCCCAATCTTTGTTTAATTCTTCATTAATGTCTGACCATTTTATATTTTTACTGTTAGAAGTTGTATTTTCCATATCCTCCTTCCCACTTTTTTTTCATTTCTTGCTTATCTCTATTTTCACTTGCTTGAATGAACTGTTAATTCTATGACATTATGATCTGAAATACTCGCATTATAAACTATTATTTCTTTAACATAATTCATCTCGTTCACAAATACTAGGTCTAAAGTATTTTTCCTTTCTTGTTGGCAGGTGATTTATTTGTTGAATGTTGTATTCTAGTAGCATATCTATAGCTTTTCAAATTGCCTCTTATCTTCTGCACTACTATTACTCTCATTTTTTTTATAGTATAAGTACAACCACAGTCTCCTATTCGTTCTTTCCATTCTACGAAAGGAAAGTTGAAGTCACCGGATAGGAGAATAGTCCAGTCCTTGTGATTTCTACATATATCATCCAATTTTTCAATTATTAAGTCAAACTCTTTAGTATTAGGCGGTCTATATATTACTATGTTCATCAATTTTTCAGATTCAAATTCTACCGCTATTAGTTCACATTCTGAGTTACTATATTTCTCATATATTTTTCCTTGTTTTTTGTCTTTCCCATATATTGCGGTTCCCCTTGATCCTATTTTTTCTATCTGATCTATAAGTTTGGAACCCTTTTATTTGATCATCATTCCCAGTCTCTTGGGAATACCAGGTTTCACTTATATTCATTATATCTATTTTCTTTTCATTTTTGGGTTAGTTCTTCTAAGTACTCTATTTTTCTTTTTGAGTTCATTTAGTAACAATAGCCTCAGGAAATCGAAACAAACTTCCTCCAAATCTTCATAATTATCCCCTCTCATTACCTTTCCAGATCTAGAGCTCTGTCCAAATTTAGTCACTTATTGCTAGCCATGAGAGTTACCTTTGGTGAATATTTCGTAGAATTCCACTCGTAACCTTTGGCATAACCTTCCTGTCAAACAAACCAGGGAAAAACCCTAATGACCCAAGTTGAAGGGGTACCGAGGTTAAGCAATATCCACCACACAAAAGAACTCCGTTTCCCGGAAAGTTATATTTCTCTCTCTCGCGTAAAGTGATTACTTGCTTCCAGGACGACTAACAAGAAACAAAAGGCAAACTGACAAACGTACCAAAGAGAGAACTTGTGGTGACGATAATAACGGGATTAGCCGGGGACTAGAAACGAAGTGTATAATTATTTCAAATGAAATTTATAGGGAAATTAACAACTTGCTTGCAAAGAGACGTTTTAGAATACTATATGTTTAAAATAGAAAGACGAGGCCTTCCTATTCGCAGGAGCTTTAGAACGATATTTGTAGGTTAAAGGAAAGACTCGGTTGTTTGGACTCTGGCAGGATTCCACAGCTGAAGTTCGGGTTACGAGGGAGAGCTGTAATTCTTCGACAGTATGAAGAAGATATCATTCTGATGATATCTCAGGGCTCGTCCCGTATCTTCTTAATCAATGTAGTAGAATCAGAAGTTCAAAAGTTGTGGCAGGGCCATTTTTTTTTTTTTTTTTTTTTCGTTTTTTTCTGGGTTGGCATGACTCTTTGACTTCACAGCTTCTTGTCATTTAATCTGATTTAGTTAACGTTTTCTGTCCTATCGCTGACTCGGGGAGTAAGCCTCCAAACTACTTTGTTGTCGTTGTCATTGTTGTCGCTGCTGTTGTTCTTGTTGGTGAATAGGGAAGCCTAAGACGGTCTGAAAAGGGTGTTTCGCGCCGAGTTAAAAAACACAGATTTTTAGGAGGAATATTTATGATTATTTATATTTCAATGGAATGGAAAAAATAAATACGTGCATATTAAAACAGTTCAGAAAAATAATTTCTATGAAATATAATTTGTTTTTAATTTTTTTTATTTGTTTATTCATCACTTCGCAGTTTTCTTTTTCTGTACTAGATTGCTTTCCATTTTGGGGTCATTATTGTTTAGTATTTCTGTTTTTCCATCTGGGGTTGTAGTTTGGTTTATAATAATATGATAGGAATTAGGAAATTATGCACATAGAAAGAACAAACCTAACATTCCTTCCCCCAAGGTATCTGTAATTTCGCCTCACAACTTCAGGAACAAGTTCTCAGACTTTGGCATAAAATCATATCATAATTATAAACGTGATTACGAAACTTCCTATCTCTCACAGAAGGTAAACAAGACAACGAATTATGTCCTCGTGCGCTTGGTGGACGTCCAGAAAATAGCTCCTCTTTCTAGATTTAAACAAAAAAGGAAAAAAATGGAAAAAAAATAAAATTTCTCGAGGAAGTCGTAAAACCCCGGCTTCTTTCTTTCCGGATCTCGGTTATGACCCCAATACAGAAAGAGACGCATTTGATCTTCCCACCCCCCCGCCCCCCCCCCACCCCCAGATAAATGGAAAGGAAAGGGGGAAATGGGAGGTAAAAGATAGGAAACAAGGACCAAGAATTTTACAAAAGGATTGAGAAAGGCCAACGTAATGTTTTCCGTTCCCTCTTTTTTTTTTTTTTTTTTTTTTTTCTTTTTTTTTTTTTTTTGTTTTTTTTTTTTTTTTTTTTTTTTTTTTTTTTTTTTTTTTTTTTTTTTTTTTTTTTAAAGTGATATCACTATTATTTAATTGGCAAATTGGCCCATTTGGATTTTAATGATGTGTTTAACAGATTCAGAATGAGTTTGGAACGACGAGGAATGACCTGAAAAAAAAAAAGCTGAAACAACTCTCAAATTCAAACACCCTGCCCCTTCTGCTCTCTCTCTCTCTCTCTCTCTCTCTCTCTCTCTATCTCTCTCTCTTATATATATATATATATATATATATATATATATATATATATATATATGTATGTATGTATATATATATATATATATATATATATATATATATATATAATAATCTAATAAAAGGAGCCCATAAAAACACCAAAATGTAGAGAGAAAAGTATATATTTCAGAGACTGCTGTCTCTCTCTTCAGGTATATGAATGAGAAAAGTTTACAGAAAGGTGGTATTTATACCAAGAGATTCGTCCACAAGTAAGCCAATTTAGGTCACCCCCGCTGATAATCTTCCTTTAATCTTCTTAAGCGTTGGTTGATAATGAACACTGCGTCGACGATGTCCGAGGTCCAATTCCCTTTTGAGATGTCATTACCTGCTTCTCTTTTATTAAGGCCGATTCCATCATTTGACTCTTGTACCGGCAGTTGCTGCTATAAATTTACACGTGACATATTCCTAGTTATTCTATGGTTATGTTCATTTATATGATTGAAATAGCCGAGTTCTGTTGTCCATACCTAACTGACCGTTTGTGTTGTATTAATCTCTGGGGAAGTGATTTACCTGTAAATCCGATGTAAGATTAGGAAATGATGGAATCGGCCTTAATAAAAGAGAAGCAGGTAATGAACATCTCAAAAGGGAATTGACCTCGGACATCGTCGACGGCAGTGTTCATTCAAAACCAACGCTTAAGAAGATTAAAGGAAGATTATCAGCGGGGGTGACCTAAATTGGCTTATCTTGTTGTGGACGAATCTCTTGGTATAAATACCACCTTTTCTGTAAACTTTTCTCATTCATATACCTGAAGAGAGAGACAGCAGTCTCTGAAATATAGACTTTTCTTCTCTACATTTTGGTGTTTTTATGGCTCCTTTTATTAGATGGAATTCTGTTGTTACAGAACACTTTTACCGCAGTCATAATAATATATATTATATATATATATAGATATATATATATATATATATATATATAATTTATATTTGTATGTGCTTGATATATTGTACATAATTCAAAGGCTATTGGATTATAAAGTAAATGTGGTCTTTCACTTTCTCTCCTACCTCAATCACAGGCCCGAACGCGAGTGCCGAGAGAGAGAGAGAGAGAGAGAGAGAGATCGGTTGACACTGAAGCAAAGTTGTTGATATTTCAATGTCAGGGCGGCCAAGAGTTGAATGTCAACAAGAACTTTGATTAAGGAGTTCAGTGTTGAGAATTGTGTTCCCCGGAGATAAATGGCTTCCCATTTCATGAGAGAATCGACCGAATTGGCAAATATGTGAGCGGGGGAAGACACAAACTCACACATTGCCTTGCTTTGAACATTTCTATATGAAGCTATTTGAGATTTATTTAAACTTATCTCTTACCGAGGTCAAAATCATGTTTCTTTATTAACTCGCAAAACTTTTATATTTTTGTGTGTCTGTGTGTCTTGTATTTTTTATTTATTTATTTATTTTTTATAAATATTTTTTTTATATTTGTGTGTGTGTGTTGTATCTTTTTATTTTTTTTTTTGTTTTTTTTTTTACGTCCTTGCTTGGGCTCTGAAAGCGACATGGTGATACGAGAGATTTTTATAAGAGAAATTCACTGCAAGAGTGTTTGAGTGTTGGCACAAATATTTGATAATTTTCTTTGAAATAGAACAGATTTTAGCGCTTGAGTTTTTTCATATACCCTATGCAAAAGAATGAAGCTGAGAGTAGTATTTTGCCAGGCTCGATTGACAAGATTATTGAGTATAATTCAAGAATATGGATTAAAGTCAGCATTGAACTATGTAAGAATAAGTGTTAAGCTCAATGGTCTTTCGATTAGGGTAATATTGCAGACTTTGTTACTGATTTTCTTTTTAATGCGTCTATGCTAGATACCTTGCATTCATTTAGATCAAAAGTGGTCCGAATCACGCTTATATAAAGCAGTAAATTTCACGTAATTATTCTCCAGAAGTTCAGTTCACTATTAGAAAATTTGGAATACGAAATTTGGAACCTATGGTAACCAGGTATTATGTACCCTATCATTCAATTCAGTCTTCCCAGTAAGAAAAACAATAACAGTATTGAGCTGTACTAATATATATCTTGTCGTAAAGTATTATCAGCTATTAAGATAACCTAACGGTCAAGTCGACCCACTATAACAGTATATTATCATTTATAAAACTCTTTGAAAGTCAGTAATTCCCAGTGCATTTGAATTTCATATTAAGTGATACTTGTGGTTTAATATTTTTTATAAATTATATATATATATATATATATATATATATATATATATATATATATATATATATATATATATATATATACATACATACACACACACGAAGGTAAGTCAATAAGTAGTCCGCACTCCAATTTTTTTATTAATGCAACAGCAATACAAAGTTTACAATAACATCACTTTTCAACATAGTCACCCTGCTTTTCAATGCACTTGGTCCATCGTTGCACTAGCTTTTCAATACCCTCAGAAAAAAAACGTTTTCTGTTGAGCATTGAGCCACGGATGCCCCGTTTCCTTCACCTGCTGATCGGTGGCGAAACGACGGCCTCTTAAAGCATCTTTAAGTGGACCAAACAGATGGTAATCAGACG
>NC_087209.1:11202131-11230887 GCF_015104395.2 Macrobrachium nipponense | reverse complement strand
ATTATGTTAATCTCATCCCCTTCGTCATATTGTGTTTTAGTTTCTCATTATCTTGTTCTTATTTCTTTTGTTATATCCTGTTTTAGATTGACATTTTGTTTGTAAGGTTGTGTGCGGCCTTCAAGTGCGTTATTTTGTATTCATTTCGTCCTCGTCTGTTGCTTTTGTATTCTTCAGTGCATTATTTCCTCTCCATTATCGCGTGTTGCTGGTCTCTCTCTCTCTCTCTCTCTCTCTCTCTCTCTCTCTCTCTCTCTCGTAGTCGTAAGTGCGTTATTTGTATTACCCTTGTTATAGCTTGTTTTGTCGCCCCTCCCCAACCCAACGTATTCTCACTCTCTCTCTCTCTCTCTCTCTCTCTCTCTCTCTCTCTCTCTCTTATTCAATTCATCTAACCTATCCGCCTACAACTTCATTAAGCGATTAAAGCCTCAAAGAGCGCCACCCCTCCCCCCACAAAAAAATCAAGGACGGAGCGATAATTCATTGACATCATTTTACGGAATTCATTTATGGACGTGACGTAATCATCCCAGAAAGGACTCCCCTCCCCCCTTCGCCTCCTCCCACCCCCGACTCCCTACTCACCCTCCCGCCCGCCCCTCTTCACGTCGACGAAGCATTTTCCAAAAAGCTAAAGTGAATTCGGGTGACGTTTTGACAAGGCCAACTTTTCTCTCTTCCCTCGAGACCCTTTTCATTATGTCTTTTGAATCCTTGATTACGTGACAGATATTTTATTTCCCCTCTCTCTCTCTCTCTCTCTCTCTCTCTCATCTCATTGGATTTATTATAGGTCGGATAAAATCGCGGAGCGGTTTCAATTCCCCGTCCTGTTTTTCACTCCAGGCTGGTTTTAGGGAATGAGTTCACGTACTATTGCGTTTGGTGTGGCACTTCCGTAGGGAAACCTAACCATATTGTAGTTTAACCAGACTACTGTGCTGATTAATAGCTCTCCTCGTCTTTCGCAAAATAAGAAGTTAACAATTTTAGTCAACAGAACGAAAAAAAAAAAAAAATTTTGATAACGCTTTATTCGTCTCCAACCCCCCCCCCCCCCCACCCCCTCCCTTCCAACCCAAAATATTAATAATTGTAGTAAACAGAACGAAAATAAAAATAATTGATGACGCTTTATTTGTCTTTCGTAAAAAAAATTAACAGTAGTAAATAGAAAGAAAATAAAAATAAAAATTGATGACTGTAATCGTCTCTCAAAATTGCCTCTTTCAAAGTCGTGCTGGTGGTATTACATATAATTCCCTGTTATCAAGGGTCAAACTATACAGCGAATGATTTATCAGTCGTGTGAATTTTAATGGAGTGTGATTAATTCTAGAATATTGCTTTGTGAATTCGTTAGGGATTTCCATCGAAATTTATCCGGATTAAAATGACTCGGTTGTTTTATTTTGTTTTAGCAGTTTTTTTTTTTCGTGTTTATTTGAGTCAATGGCTTCACCTCAGTTATTATAATTATCATCTACTTTCTGTATTGACGATATTTCACATAATTTTTTATTAGTTTATTGTTAAGCTATGTTTTTATGACATAAATTGTTTTTGCTTATTTGCCTCAACGTCTTTACCTCAATTATTATAATTGTGATAAATTTTCTGTATTTATGATATTTCATATAATTCTTATTAGTTTATTGCAAATTATTTTTTATGATCTAACTTGCACTTTTTTTTATGGAATATAACATCAGAGGGTTTCATAATACTTTGATTTATTGATTGTTATGATGTTTTCTTGTAATGTATCCTTGAATTCACTATGAAATATTACCTCAATTTTTCCTTGAATTACCTTTGACAAGCATGATACTGATTACAATGGTTTCTTGGTAAAAAGCCAGTTCCTTTATAACTTTATTAGTCTCTCATTTGTCCGTGTGATATTCCAGATTGGTATAGATATTTCCCGTCCTTTATCTTGAAAAAATTCCCAGAAAATTAATTTTAGTATTTCATATATAAAATCTGTTTTTAAATATCGTCCCTATTTGTCTCTGCTGCTACCGGGAATTTTTCCTTCACTTTTATCTATTTCGTCATTTCTTTGTGCCCATGGATCAATCCTTCCCTGTCGCTTATTCTATTTTCGTTTCATTGTTATGGAGTCCACTATTGTTTGCAGTGGACTGAGTGTTATGGGCCATGAGAGTTATTCCTCATGCCGTTAATACCCCGTGCTCTCTCTCTCTCTCTCTCTCTCTATCTCTCTCACACACACACACACACACACACACACACACACACACACACACACGGGCCTACAATTCAGCTTAGAGACAATT
The DNA here is from genome assembly GCF_015104395.2 of Macrobrachium nipponense. Taxonomy (NCBI): domain Eukaryota; kingdom Metazoa; phylum Arthropoda; class Malacostraca; order Decapoda; family Palaemonidae; genus Macrobrachium; species Macrobrachium nipponense. The sequence goes on along the minus strand of NC_087209.1, from coordinate 11,228,581 downwards.
CAGCGCATGACGATTCGGCACAAAGACTATTCAGCGCAAAGACAATTTGGCGAAATGTTTGGCGAAATAAAGCTGATCAAATTAGTTTTTATTTGTAAATTATTTTTGAAATTCAAATAACGATTCATAAGAAAGAGCATTAAGGACAAATTTGAATTTAGCCCCAGATACGTCGCCCGATACTATGCTTTGTGATTTTGAAAAGGCTTTTCAAAATGCATTTTCAAATGTGTTTGAGGGCACGCAAGTAAGTGGCTACTTTTTTCATCTGGCTCAGTGCATATGGCGGAAAATGCATGCTTTAAATCTCACAGTTATATTATAAGCGAAGAGCATATTCGAAAACATTGTAAGATGGTAGCCTTAGCTTTTGTGCCAGCTGATGATATTTGCGAGGTATTTGAATCTTTGCAAGGTGTTATGCCTCCTGAGTTGGAAGAGTTAACGAATTATTTTGAGGATACGTGGATTGGTCGTCCCTTCCGACGCCGTTAGAGAGATGCTATTTTTAACCTGAGCTATGGATTACTTTTGATCGGGTGCAGGGAGACCTACCAAAGACCAATAACTCATTAGAAGGGTGGCACCGAAGTCTTCAGTTAACATTGGGTTATAACCACCCAACCTTTTATAAGTTTGTGGAGTTTTTGAAACTGGAGCAAAACAACGCAGAGAAAAGGATACTGAAAATCAGAGCTGGACACGACGATTCCAGATAAAAAGCAAATGATCAGAGAACAGCTAAGGCAATAAAAGCGCCAGTTTGTAAATATGGGAATCGAGGAAACAAATTGGAATACTTACAAAATATAAGCTACTTCATGAATATAAATTACTATGAATATTTTTTGCACAGGAATATTTTATACTATGTCATTTCAATAAATATTTTTGTCTACTTTTAAAAATTCAATATGTTGCATATAGAAAATTAATCTGATGACGTTTTCTTCGTTTTCCATGTTTTTATTTTATTTCGCACACACACACACACACACACACACACTCCGACATGTTTGTCTCTCTGTCTCTATAACCAGCTCTCTCTCTCTCTCTCTCTCTCTCCTCTCTCTCTCTCTCTCTCGTCTTTAAAAGCTTGACGCAAGTCTGTCACCATCTGTATTAAGCTATTAAGGCATTAAAATGCTACATCCCATGTCCGGAACGAAATTAGTAACGAGAGAGAGAGAGAGAGAAACTCATTAACCACGTTTTTACAGAATTTTAGGGAACCTGTCTCTCACCCTGTACTGGAGAGATTTCCCTTTCCCCTTTATCTCTCCTTCCCTCCCTCCTACCCTCCCATCCCCCTACCTCCCTCCATCGCCGATGGATTTGAAAGCTAATTAAACAAATGTTTGACACGGTTGAATTTTGCCTCTTGCTCTGACCCTTTTGTTTTTCATTATTCCCGTTGAATTTTATTTGATCACGTGACGGAGGTGATTTCATCCGTTTTCTATTCGTCGATACTTCGTTTTTTTTTTTTTTTTTTTTTTTTTTTTTTTTTTTTTTTTTTTTTTTTTTTTTTTTTGAGAAATCGTGTTTTTTTTTTTTTTTTTTTTTTTTATTTTTTTTTTAGAAATCGTGGGAATTCTGGGAACATTTTATTTCCGTCTGAGAGAGAGAGAGAGAGAGAGAGAGAGAGAGAGAGAGAGAGAGAGAGAGAGTTGTGAAGGAAAGGGTCAAACCACTTTGTTCGTATTTTTAAATTTTTCTAAATACTTGAGACAGAGAGAGAGAGAGAGAGAGAGAGAGAGAGAGTTGTGAAGTTGAGGTTCAGAACAATTTTTTCGTTATTTTAGTTTCCCAACTACTTTAGAGCGAGAGAGAGAGAGAGAGAGAGAGAGGAGAGTACATGCAGGCAGTGGTTCATTGATACTCCCTGAGGCTGATGAAGGAATTTCTGTTAAATTTAGGAAATTGGTTGAAGGAACAAAGCAAAAATTCCACGAACTTCACTTGAAAGTCAGTTGGGGCTACTGAACTGCCCCCCCCCCCCCCCCCCCCCCCCCCTGCCACACGTAGCTCAAATTATTGCACTTGATTTAAGTCTGTCCTTCTCTCTCTCTCTCTCTTGTGAAACCTTCGTTCTACACCAGTTTCATTAACCCATTAAAGCATAAAAATAAAATATTCTATTTGCGGAACGAAAAAGATCGCAGAGACGAGGCAATAACTCATTAACCAGCATTTTATATTATTCGTTTGTCAGGGGTTGATGACATATTGCGGCTGCTATTCCAACCCCCTCCCCTCTCACCCCCCTCCCTCACCCCACTCCCTCACCCCACTCCCTCACCCCTTCTGTAAATGGATTTGAAAGTTAATTAAAGTAATGTTTGTCAAGGTGGATTTTTGACCTATTCCTTGACCCCGTTTCATTATACTTGGTGGATGTTTGATCGGATGATGGAGGCGATTTTGTCCAGATTCTGCTGTTTCATGGAATCTCTCAGGTTTGCCTGGAAAATTTCATGGAATCTGTCATGTTTACCTTGGAAATTTCATGGAATCTGTTAGGCTTACCTGGAAAACTTCATGGAATCTGTTTGGTTTATCTGGAAATTTCCATGGGATCTGTCAGGTTTACCTGGATAATTTCAGGAGATCTGTGAGGTTTACCTGGAAAATTCCATGGAATCGGTCAGGTTTACCTGGAAAATTCGGTAGAATCTGGAGATTTACTTGGAAAATTCCATGGAATCGGTCAGGTTTACCTGGAAAATTCCGTAGAATCTGGAGATTTACTTGGAAAATTCTATGAATCTTCAGGGTTTACTGGAAAATTCCAGTAGGAATCTGGAAGGATTTTACTTGGTTTTAGTTCCATGGAAAATCGGTCAGGTTTACCTGGAAAATTCCGTAGAATCTGGAGATTTACTTGGAAAATTCCATGGAATCGGTCAGATTTACTTGGAAAATTCCGTAGAATTTGGAGATTTACTTAGAAAATTCCATGGAGTCGGTCAGGTTTACCTGGAAAATTCCGTAGAATCTGGAGATTTACTTGGAAAATTCCATGGGATCTGTCAGGCTTACCTGGAAAATTCCGTGAAATCTGTCGGGTTTATCTGGAAAATTCCGTGGAATCTGATAGGTTTTCCTGGAAACTTCCATGGAATCTGGTAGGTTTACCTAGATAATTTCAGATCTGTTCAGGTTTACTTGGAAAATTCCATGAAATCTGTTAGGTTTACCTGGAAAATTTCATGGAAGCTGTCAGGTTTACCTGGAAAATTCCGTAGAAACTGTTAGGTTTACCTGGAAAATTCCGTAGAATCTGTCAGGTTTACCTGGAAAATTCCGAGGAATCTGTCAGGTTTACCTGGAAAATTCCGTAGAATCTGTCAGGTTTACCTGGAAAATTCCGTAGAATCTGTCAGGTTTACCTGGAAAATTCCGTAGAATATGTCAGGTTCACCTGGAAAATTCCGTGGAATATGTTAGATTTACCTGGAAAATTCCGTGGAATCTGTTAGGTTTAGCTGGAAAATTCCGTGGAATCTGTTAGGTTTACCTGGAAAATTCCGTGGAATCTGGCAGGTTTACCTGGAAAATTCCGTAGAAACTGTTAGGTTTACCTGGAGAATTCCGTAGAATCAGTCAGGTTTATCTGGAAAATTCCGTGGAATCTGTCAGTTTTACCTGGAAAATTCCGTGGAATCTGTCAGGTTTACCTGGAAAATTCCGTAGAATCTGTCAGGTTTACCTGGAAAATTCCGTGGAATCTGGATGGTTTACCTGAGAAATTCCATGGAATTTGGTAGGTTTACCTGGAAAATTCCGTTGAATCTGTTAGATTTACCTGGAAAATTCCGTGGAATCTGGTAGGTTTACCTGGAAAATTCCGTTGGATTTATTAGGTTTACCTGGAAAATTCCATAGAATCTATTAGGTTTACCTGGAAAATTCCTTGGAATCTGTCATGTTTACCTGGATAATTCCGTGGAATCTGATAGGTTTACCTGGAAAATTCCATACAATCTGTCAGGTTACCATGGAAAATTCCGTAAACATTTTTAGGTTTACCTGGAAAATTCCATGGAATCTTGTACGTTTACCTGGAAAATTCCTTGGAATCTCGTAGGTTTACCTAGAAAATTCCGTAGAATCTATCAAGTTTACCTGAAGTATTCCGTAGAAATTGTCAGGTTTACCTGGAAAATTCCGTAGAATCTGTCAAGTTTACCTGGAAAATTCCGTAGAATCTGTCAGGTTTACCTGGAAAATTCCGTGGAATCTGATAGGTTTACCTGGAAAATTCCGTGGAATCTGTTAGGTTTACCTGGAAAATTCCTTACAATCTGTCAGGTTACCATGGAAAATTCCGTAAAATTTTTTATGTTTACCTGGAAAATTCCATGGAGTCTTGTACGTTTACCTGGAAAATTCCTTGGAATCTGGTAGGTTTACCTGAAAAATTCCGTAGAATTTATCAAGTTTACCTAAAGAATTCTATAGAATCTATTAGGTTTACCTGGAAAATTCCGTAGAATCTGTCAAGTTTACCTGGAAAATTTTCCGTAGAAATCTGTCGGTTTCCCTGGGTTAATTCCATTTTGGAAAATTCCTGGTCAGGTTTACCTGGAAAATTCCATGGAATCTGTCAGGTTTACCTGGAAAATTCCTTGGAATCTGTCAGGTTTACCTGGAAAATTCCGTGGAATCTGTCAGGTTTACCCAGAATATTCCATGGAATCTGTCAGGTTTACCTGGAAAATTCTGTAGAATCTGTCAGTTTACCCTAGAAAGTTCCATGGAATCTGTCAGATTTACCTAGAAAATTCCATGGAATCTGTCAGGTTTACCTGGAAAATTCTGTAGAATCTGTCATGTTTACTTAGAAAATTCAATGGAATCTGTTAGGTTTACCTGGAAAATTCTATAGAATCAGTCATGTTTTCATGGAAAATTCCATGGAATCTGTCACGTTTACCTGGAAAATTCCATGGAATCTTGTACGTTTACCTGGAAAATTCCATACAATGTGTCAGGTTACCATGGAAAATTCCGTATAATTTTTCAGGTTTACCTTGAAAATTCCAGGGAATCTGGTAGGTTTACCTGGAAAATTCCATGGAATCTTGTACGTTTACCTGGAAAATTCCATGGAATCTTGTACGTTTACCTGGAAAATTCCATGGAATCTGTCAGGTTTACCTGGAAAATTCCGTAGAATTTTTCAGGTTTACCTGGAAAATTCCTTGGAGTCTGTCAGGTTTACCTGAAAAATTCTGTAGAATCTTGTACGTTTACCTGGAAAATTCCGTAGAATCTGTCAGGTTTACCTAGAAAATTCCATGAAATCTGTCAGGTTTACATGGAAAATTCCGTGGGATCTTGTCAGGTTTACCTGGAAAATTCCATGGAATCTGTCAGGTTTACCTGGAAAATTCCATGGAAATCTGTCAGGTTTACCTGGAAAATGCTGTAGAATCTGTCAGGTTCACCTGAAAAATTCCGTAGAATCTTGTATGTTTACCTGGAAAATTCCTTGGAATCTGGTGGGTTTACCTGGAAATTCCATAGAATCTGTCAGGTTTACCTAAAAAATTCCAGGGAATCTTGTAGGTTTACCTAGAAAATTCCTTGGAATCTGGTGGGTTTACCTGTAAAATTCCATGAAATCTGTCAGGTTTACCTGGAAAATTCTGTGGAATCTGTCAGGTTTACCTGGAAAATTCCGTGGAATCTGTCAGGTTTACCTGGATAATTTCAGGAGATCTGTAAGGTTTACCTGGAAAATTCCGTAGAACCTGTCATGTTTACCTGGATAATTCATCAGGGTCTTCCTCTCTGTCAAATGAAGTTGAAGTATTATTGGCGTTGCGAAGTGATTTGATAAGTAAGTAGGCTCCTTTAGATTTATCATTCGCTGTTAATTAGTGGAGGGAGTTGGGGGGGGGGGGGCGAGTGGGGAGAAGGCAGGGAAAAAAAAAAACAGAAGGAGAGATAGAGAGGATGGAAGAAATGAGAAAAGAGTGAGCGTTGAAGGAGAGGAAAACGGGAAGCAAGGGAGGAAAGACGGAGAAATAGAGGAGGGAAGGAAACAAAATGGGGAGGTAAAGAATGAAAGGAGAAAGACAGGAAGAACAAAGGAAGAAGAAATAGGAAAACGCATAAGGAATAGTAAATGAATAAATTATACGAATTTTAGTCCCGTTAAAAATTCATGAAGCACTGACGTAAAGAATTCGCTTTTTCCGTTTGTAGATAAAAGCGAGCAGGTAATAGCGTTTCCATGTTGCTAACTTTTGCGATGAATTGACCAGAAATCTTGATTATTTTGTGCTGTCTGACAGTGGCATTTTAATTAGTACATAACCCCCAAGAACTGGCCCACTCAGAAGATGAAGAGCTAATTAGATAATTGCCATTAGTACGTTTATGAGTTGTACTAGCTCTCTCTCTCTCTCTCTCTCTCTCTCTCTCTCTCTCTCTCTCTCTCTCTCTCTCACTTAAAGTAATTACTGGTTGAAATAGATCCCCCAGCTGAATTAGACGGAAATTAAATGCCATATGACCTCGATCGATGCCTCCAAAAATTCTTGAGAAATCGGGAACTGGACGACATCATCTTCGTCATCTGATCAAAACTTGAACTCCCGGAATTAAATGGGGTCAAGAGGAAATGAAATTAGGTGAGGTCTAGAATATACTTTATCCAGAAATGGAGGTAGAAATGGAAGAGTGGCTAAATTGAGAGTAAGTGTCTGAAAGTTATGAGCAACCGAAGAAATCCGGAGAGGAACTTTTAATTAAGAGACGCTGAATTATAATTATCTCTGAATTATAATTCTTTACGAACGGGAACGTTATAGTGTTTTGCTTGATTGGAAAATAGAATTTGAGTGGAAAGGTTACATTACTGGAATGAGCAGGATATAGATTACTAACTAGATGAAATCTTGATTAGTTTAATAATAGACCAGCGTTAGCGAAGCAGTGGTCATTGATGAGGAGAGAGAGAGAGAGAGAGAGAGAGAGAGAGAGAGAGAGAGAGAGAGAGAGAGAGTTCATTTAGTAACAATAGCCTCAGGAAATCGCAAACTTCCTCCAAATCTTCATAATTATCCACTTCTCATTAAAAAAAAAAAAAAAAAAAAAAAAAAAAAAAAAAAAAAAAAAAACTTTCCAGATCTAGAGCTCTGTTCAAATTTAGTCACTTATTGCTAGCCATGAGAGTTACCTTTGGTGAAAATTTCGTAGAATTCCACTCGTAACCTTTGGCATAACCTTCCTGTCAAACAAACCAGGGAAAAACCCTAATGACTTAAGTTGGAGGGGTAACGAGGTTAAGCAATATCCACCACACAAAAGAACCCCGTTTACCGGAAAGTTATATTTCTCTCTCTCGCGTAAAGTGATTACTTGCTTCGAGGAACGACTAACAAAGAAACAAAAAGGCAAACTGACAAACCGTACCAAAGTGAGACTTGTGGTGACGAATAATAACGGGATTAGCCGGGGACTAGAAACCAAGTGTATAATTAATTCAAATGAAATTTATAGGGAAATTAACAACTTGCTTGCAAAGAGACGTTTTAGAATACTATATGTTTAAAATAGAAAGACGAGGCCTTCCTATTCGCAGGAGCTTTAGAACGATATTTGTAGGTTAAAGGAAAGACTCAGGTTTTGGACTCTGGCCAGGATTCCACAGCTGAAGTTCGGATTATGAAGGAGAGCTGTGCTTTATATATTTTGATTAAGAAATTATACAGTGAAGATATCAGGCAAGTGACTTGGCAGTTTCGGGCTATGTAAAGTATACCTGAATATTGCATATTTTCCAATTAGAAAAAGAAAATGCACTCTCTCTCTCTCTCTCTCTCTCTCTCTCTCTCTCTCTCTCTCTCTCAAAAATAACCCCCATCAATAATACCAAAGTAGTTTCCCCAAATCTCTCTCTCTCTCTCTCTCTCTCTCTCTCTCTCTCTCTCTCTCTCTCTCTGTCTCTCTCTCTCTCTCTCTAAGAAAATAACCTACCATCAGATATACGAAAGTAGTTTCCCATCTCTCTCTCTCTCTCTCTCTCTCTCTCTCAAAACCAAAGGAGTTGCATTTTGAGATAAATCATGCACGGGTGACATAATAGTATATATCTCGAGTCTGAGCAGAGGAAATAAATGGAAGTGTCTTCCCCTGCGGGATTCTGAAGGCGTTTGGTATCGGAGACACCCCCCCCGCCCCCACCCATTTGGTTTAGGTCCGCATCAAGACGCTATTTGCAAAAAATGGTTAGTTTTCGCCCGACTAAAAGTCTAGCCGAGATCAATTCCGCCTCTTCCTGACTAGAACCCAAGTTGAAAGGTGATAAGAAAATTCCATTTCCTGCTTTGCGTTCCAGTGTTTTCGTTTGAATGTCTGGTTTCGGGTTTTTGCGTTTTGCACACAAGAATGCATTCGATTTTTTTTTAATGAGGTTTTCGTTTAAATGTCTAATTCCTGTTCTCTTATCTATTTGCCAATGCAAGTTTGCTTTCATATCGTCCAGCTTAATTATTTATGTATATTATATATATGCCTTACAGATATGATTATATATATATATATATATATATATATATATAATATCTATATATATATATATATATATATATATATATATATATAATATATATATCTATTGTAAAGCATATATGTAATACATACATACATATTAGAGTGAACAATATGAGGAACCTTGCATTGACAAACACTGAGACGAAACAAATGAAATATTCTAATTAGGACTCAATATGATTTATGATCAACAATGAAGATTAAACAGAACCCAGGCTAATGTAGACATATTCAAGTAAGGCAACACCCATCGGAAATTACATATATAAATTCGTCTCTGTTGTAACTCAGTTTTTTAAGTTCTTACGAGACTCCTTTTAAACTTATTTATTTATTTGTCTTTTTAGTTTCCCGTTTATTAACATTAAGGCGTCAATAACCTAGATGTAACGCCAGTTTTAATAAACACAAATCAATTAATTTTTACTCTATATTAAGTATACGTTGATTCAGTGGTCAAAATTTTTCTTATCTTGCAACAAAGGTCAGTCACTTATTTATTGGCTGTATGTAACCTTACCCATCTACATATTTGACTTATGCCATTTTAAGGGGTTTTCCCATCATAAAATGAAATATACCGTACTACCATAACATCTCCAGATTCTGGATACAAACCACAAAATTCTCCCTCCGGGAAGCATAGCGAGATGAGACGTGGAAAGTGGGTAGGTGATGGATAATCGATCCTTTCTTGATTCTCATCCCAGTCATATTATGAGAGAGAGAGAGAGAGAGAGAGAGAGAGAGATTCTAACCCGTTTCTTTTGCATTCCGGTAGTTTTCTTTGTTTATATTAGTCGTTGCAATATGATGGTTTCAAAATCATTATAAATTATTGTTACGTCAAAAATAAAAAAATAATCATTATCATATTCTGAAGAAAAATTATTTTGGACATCTTTCGTAAGAAGAGAAAACCTTACGTTTCTTCGCTCTATACTGCCATACTTAGCATTTTGCAGTTTAGATTTATATACAAATCTGTGAGTATCAATATGTGCATATTACTAAAGGTGTATTTTTGTGCCGTAACGAAATGTGAAATAGGAAATAGGTTCCCCTTTCAATTTTCAAACCATTTTCCCTCAACTTTCGAGATGTAACGTATTTCGAAGTTTCCTGGGTAGAGATTCTAGTCTAGACAGTAGCAACCTTTATAGTTAGCTAGCAGTTTGTAAACTTAGTTAAACTTAATTTTGGGAATGGTAGGTGTCATTGTTTTTGTTCCAGTAACTTCTTTATAATGGCGATTCGTTACCTGTGTGTCTATGTATGTATGTATGTATGTATGTATATCATATGATAATAATAGGATATAATTATATTATATATTAATATATGTATATATATATATAATATATAATCTCTATATATATATATATTGTATGGTATAATATAATCAATAAAAGGAAGCCCATAAAACGCCAAAAGTAAGTACTATATATTTCAGTGACTGCTGTCTCCCTGTACAGGTAGGTAACCTGCCTCAAGAGAAACAGCTTTCTCTGAAATAAAGTTCTTACTATCTATAGTTTTGGTGTTTTTATGGGCTCCATTTATTATATGGAATTATGTTGTTACAGACAATTTTTTACCAGTCATATACTATATATATATATATATAATATATATAATATATATATATATATATATATTATATATATAATATATACATATATATTATATATATATATATATATAATATATATATAATTTTTTTATATATGGGTGTGTGTGTGTGTGTGTGTACACTATGTGTATGTATAAATACACATTTTTGATGTTTACAAACTCGGGACTTTTCATTCAAGTTCTTCAGGGTCAAACAAGGGATATTATAAGCTATATATCAAAAGTAATTATATATTTACTATTTTCATTTGAAGGACAAAAATAAAAATGACTATGTGAATCGCTTAAAAGTAATGATTAATAAATGATGTGAAAAGCTAGCGCGAATATAAGCCTTTCTCATGTCGCAAAACAAGATTTCACTTCCCACACACACACACACACACACTCGAACTTGTGCCCATTTCTGAAACTATTTCTGTCGCATTACGAAAATATTTGAAGAAAAAAGCACATCCACCAATGGCGTGTGTTGTCCTGCAACCAGGAATTGCTTTTTGATATTTGTCGCGGGGCTGCCAATCACCGCCTAGAAAAGAACTCATTTGTCTGACACCAGCCTGAGAGGAAACCTAAAATCTTATCTTCCTTCGCGTGTCATTCCCGAGTCCGACTTTGTTCCCTTGGCATACGGAGAGGCGGGAATAGGAAGGGAGGACTGGAGCTTCCCTGCGTTGCTTATAATAATAACTTCTGGAAGGCACTATTGGAGATTCACATCAACAGTGCATTTGATGTCTAGGCCAGTCTCTTACGACGCTCCTGATTGGCTGTTGATAAGCCAATCACAGTGTTGGAAACTCTCGGTCTCTCTCGAGAGTTCACATGGGTGGGATCTATGTACCACTTCTCCTGAGGGATACGTCTTTCATGAAAGGTGGAACATACATCCTGCCTGTGTGAACTCTCTCAAGAGATTGAGAGTTTCCAGCCCTGTGATTGGCTTATCAACAGCCACTCAGGAGCGTCGTATGAGACTGGCCCAGACATCAAATGCACGGTTGATGTGAATCTACTATCGCTAGCGCATGCGCGCTCGCGGTTAATGGAGAGAGAGATATTACGCCATTTCCAGTGTAGAGATGAAATTTGTTTACTTATTGCTGATGGAAGGGTCCTTGTTCTTTCCTGCAGCCAGCCAGTCGCCTGCGAAATTATGAAAGGCATTCTCTCTCTCTCTCTCTCCTGGTCATATATCGCACACAAAAAGCCATATGACGTGAGGACTAATCCAAAAGGTGATTATATGAAAGGCGAACACGGTGTTTTCGATGTGTGGGTTTATCGTTAACGTAATTTCTTTGGAAACTCATTGAATTGACATCGTAGTTTAGAGTTTTTGTTTTGATGTGATTCTTTATAATCGATCATTCTTTTTTATCCCTAAATAAAATTTTTCTTTTATTTTCAATTCTACCAACTAAATATTGGAGGTTCTGTGTTCTCATATGTCACTTTAATATTTTTTATTTATGTTTGTGTCTGTCTGTCCACTATATATATATATATATATATATATATATATATATATATATATATATATATATATATATTTATTTATATATACTTAGTTTTTGAGTTTTTTTTTATGCTCATTAGATTTTGAGATGGATCCGAGCCTCAGATTTCTAATGTTTTCGCGCTGACGGAAGTATTATGTGCTTTCCGTTTGCTTGCTGGTTACACTTGCTTTGGCAGTTGTTACGGACCCACAGATCTCAGAGACAATGTTACGGCCTCTGAGGGAGGTCCGCTTCAGGTTCGATATGAAATAAAAAAAAAAAAAAAAAAAAAAAAAAAAATATATATATATATATATATATATATATATATATATATATATATATATATATATATATCAACACAAACAGCTGAAACTGGGGATACGAATATAGAAAGAAACACTAACACAACAAAGGTTTATTTACAAGCTTACTAACAAAGGTAAATGCAGAATGGTATCTCCTATTTACATAAAACGATAGAATCTTACACTGCATGAACTGGGGGAAACAGTGAGGTAATAAGAATACTTGCTAAACAGTTTGACACTTCGAAGAGGTGGCTTCATAAATGTAGATCGGCGATTGCGGACACCCTCTTGGCTCCGTATTGCAGAAACTAATCTTCTTGTAAGGCAGGAATTCCTCAACACCTGTAACAGGACCTTTTCTTCTCTGAAGTCTGCCCGACGTCGAGATAACACGGTAGACCACACCTGAAGACGACTAGACCAATAGCCAACCAACTCTCGAACAACTCTTCTTCTGATTGATACTTCGTCGGTTCCTTTTTTCTCGTATCTCACGGAAGATCTCTGCTGCAGCTGATCTCTCACTAATAAACTGATCTGTGGCTCTCTGTGACTAAACTGGTGATCTCTCTTTTACGATCTCTCTCTCTCTCTTCTACGATCACTGCTCTCCAAGGTTCGTTCGTCGTATTTATAAAGCACTCTGGGGGCGGAGCCTACGGCGAACGTCACCGACTCCAGGGATTTCTAGAACTTCTTAGATGAATCTAGACGAGGCATTGCATCAGAAATCGCGGCGTTTCTCCCGTAATATTGGCGCGTTTTTTGCGCTCCACAATACGCCCGACGATTCTGGAACAACCACGAACATAGAGCGCCTCCAACAGTGGCGCGAAAACCTCCTTGCTGCCGAACTTCTCGAAAATGCGTTCTCCTTTCCTTTATCTTTCTTTGCTATGAAGGAATTACCATCACACGCCCCCCCAAAAGAGAAAAAAATGAAATCAATTGATTTTATTTTTTATTAAAGAGAAGCAAAAATTAAACAGCTGGGAAACAATTCTGCATAAAGCTTTAATCCGTCAAACACACACGCTTCTTCACACACACTCACTCGTGTGATAACAGAAAACGGTTATTAGGCTACTCATTCTGAGAAATCTCTAAAGAGGCTATCAGCTAATACATTATCCTTCTCTCTTACTTTTTCCGTTTTCTGAACTCTGCTTAAAACTTTTAAATACTAAAACACCTCTTGTGTTTTTCTCAAAACTAATCTCACTCAGTAACACTGTTACATGGGCGGAGGCCATGGCACGGGGCGTTGTTTATAATTCTGAAGCAAATTTACATTTACTGATTTTGCTCTACTCTTACCCACATTAATTCTATGATATATATTTCCCCGTTTCTCTAACACTGAATAAAGACCTTCGTACTTATAAGGTAAAAATGGACTTTCTCTCGAGACTAGTACTAAAACTTTATCTCTTTCACACAAACTTCTCTCTTTTGCTCGAAGATGAGGGTTTCCTTCAGTTTCCCCTTGACTTCCGTTCGGGTTTTCTTTCGCTAATTGCTAAGCGCTTCCTTTCTCCTCCGCAAGTTGCCAAACATCTCTTAGATTGTTTTTATAATAATCAAGATTAGTTATGCAATCATCTCTACCCTTACTTCTAGACAAAGTTCCGAACATATTTATAAATTCATTCTCTAAAGATAAGCCTACTGAAGGAATATTACACAACTGAACTCTAGGAATTACTTGAATCGGTTTCCCGGCAATTTGATATTCAAGACAGCTTAAAACATATCTCTTAAAATATACATCATTTTTCATCTTAGGCCAAAAGTACGTCCTACTAATACACTAGAAAGTTTTATTTCCTCCCAAATGTCCTTGCTCATCATGTGCAAATTTCAAAATTAGTTCACGAAACTTCCTAGGAACTACTAATTTTTCTGTGATTTCCTCTTTACTACTTGACTCAGGACGAACATGACACGAAACTTCGTCCTTTACACAAAAAGTTTCCTTACACACATCATCGAGATCATCATCCAGCTCATATTCAAAAATTCGGGTTAGTGTCTCATCCTCTCTCTGCAACTTGACTAGCTCATCCTTATCCAAAACGTTAGAGCCTAATTCATCACCGTAACTAGGACTACATACAGGTACATTTACTACGTTACTCTCGACTGCTACGCCTTCCCCTTGGCTCTCACTGTCAACGATAGAGTTATTTCTCAGCCACACACATGCTAAGATCAACCTCGCTACCTCTATCACACTCGTTCGAATCCACGAACTCACTCACGTTCGAATTCACGAACTTACACTCGTTCGAATCCACGAACTTACACTCGTTCGAATCCACGAACTTATTATCACCGTAGTCTACGTCTGTATCTAAACCCGACCTAGTTACTACCATTTCAGGCACTGGAATATTCCTCACAACAGGATTCACATTCTTGGATAAAGCTAAGTCATTACCGACAATAATGTCAACGCCTTCAACGGGCAAACTGTCCACAACTGCAAGTTTTACTTCTCCTGACACTACCTGACTTTCTAAATTCAACTTCAACAAAGGACAAAGAACACAAGTGTTAGGAAATCCACCTGACATGACTTTCTCTCCCATATTGATTTCTGCCCTGTTCGGCACACATTCTTTCCGAATCAGTGAGACAGTGGATCCTGTGTCTCGAAGCAAGACTACTTCTCTCGAATCTACTCCTCCAAAAGAGGAAACTACGCCTTCCGACAGAAATTCACCAAAAAAATTCCTAGTTTCTCTCATCACATCATTCCTACTTGACGAAAGGTTAACTAGCGATACTGGTTTCTTACCGTCCTTCTTTTCTAATGCACAATTTCTTGCTAAATGCCCTTTCCCATTACATCGGAAACAAGTTAATTCTGAGCCACTATATGCCATTCTACTCTTACAAACCTTAGACGTATGACCAGGTTTTCCGCATGTATAACAGGAATAGTCACCTTTACTCGCATTGCTATTACTAGGACTGAAACCTTTGCTGCTTTGTACTCTACCAGACGAAGAATCGTTTCGTTTCTTACTAACACTCAAATTATGAGTTAGACTATATTCGTCAGCTAGCCTAGTTGCTCCTGCAAAAGATACTTCTCGCCTATCCTCTATATAAAGTTTAATCTCAGGGGATACGTTATCTTTGAAATTTTCTAACAACACTAAGTTCTTCAAACCGTCAAAATCCTCAACCTCAGCAGAAGTTAACCAATCAAAAAACAGCCTATCTAACTTCTTACCGTATTCTACATACGTAATATTTTCATCCTTTCTCAAATTTCTAAATTTCTTACGGTACGCCTCCGGTACTAACCTATACGCGCTAAGAACGGTGTCTTTCACGATATCGTAATTATCACATTCCTCCTTAGACATGCAACTATACACAGTAAGTGCCCTACCACTAAAAACTGACTGCAAATATAAAGTCCACGTTTCTTTAGGAGAACCTACTCGTTCCATTAACTTCTCAAAACACATGAAATATGTCGTAACATCTTCCTCATCAAACTTTTGTACTAATTTTAGCACTGCATTCATACCTAACGTATCAGCTTCGTTTTCGTTCTCGCCTGACCGACTGTACGAGTACTTTCCCTTAACCGAGCAATTTCCAACTCATGCATACGTTCTTTCTCTCTCTCTTCCTGCTGCATTACCAACATCTCTCTCTCTTGCTGCATTCTCATTGCTTCTCTCTCTTGCTGCATTTTCATTGCCTCTCTCTCTTGCTGCATCTTCATTGCTTCTCTCTCTTGCTGCATCTTCATTGCTTCTCTCTCTTGCTGCATTTTCATTACTTCTCTCTCTTGTTGCATTTTCATTGCTTCTCTCTCAGCCGCTCTTTCATCTCTCTCATACTCTCTTTCTTTCTTCTCAACATACTCACGGAGATCATTCCCCTCTAGACCTAGTAGCTTACCCGACTCAATAAACTCTTTCACCATCTCACTCATTCTGATTCTTTCTATATTATCCCTGTTTCAAACTGTTAAAGTGTTGATAGCCTAGGCAAGGTCGCCACAAATGTTACGGACCTACAGATCTCAGAGACAATGTTACGGCCTCTGAGGGAGGTCCGCTTCAGGTTCGATATGAAATATATATATAATATATCTATATAATATATAATATATATAATATATATATATATATATATATTAATCAACACAAACAGCTCAAACTGGGGATACGAATATAGAAAGAAACACTAACACAACAAAGGTTTATTTACAAGCTTACTAACAAAGGTAAATGCAGAATGGTATCTCCTATTTACATAAAACGATAGAATCTTACACTGCATGAACTGGGGGAAATAGTGAGGTAATAAGAATACTTGCTAAACAGTTTGGCACTTCGAAGAGGTGGCTTCATAAATGTAGATCGGCGATTGCGGACACCCTCTTGGCTCCATATTGCAGAAACTAATCTTCTTGTAAGGCAGGAATTCCTCAACACCTGTAACAGGACCTTTTCTTCTCTGAAGTCTGCCCGACGTCAAGATAACACGGTAGACCACACCTGAAGACGACTAGACCAATAGCCAACCAACTCTCGAACAACTCTTCTTCTGATTGATACTTCGTCGGTTCCTTTTTTCTCGTATCTCACGGAAGATCTCTGCTGCTACTGCTGATCTCTCACTAATAAACTGATCTGTGGCTCTCTGTGACTAAACTGGTGATCTCTCTTTTACGATCTCTCTCTCTCTTCTACGATCACTGCTCTCCAAAGTTCGTTCGTCGTATTTATACAGCACTCTGGGGGCGGAGCCTACGGCGAACGTCACCAACTCCAGGGATTTCTAGAACTTCTTAGATGAATCTAGACGAGGCATTGCATCAGAAATCGCGGCGTTTCTCCCGTAAAATTGGCGCGTTTTTTGCGCTCCACAATACGCCCGACGATTCTGGAACAACCACGAACATAGGCGCCTCCATCAGTGGCGCGAAAACCTCCTTGCTGCTGAACTTCTCGAAAATGCGTTCTCCTTTCCTTTATCTTTCTTTGCTATGAAGCAATTACCATCACAGCAGTCAGCTCCAAATACTATAAACAAAATAAATATTGTGTAAAGTAAGGGTAAATTAAGTATTTATAGAGTTCTGGATGTAAATAGATCATTGTGTAGATGGTTGCTTTTAATGAAAAAGTGCATATATATATTGTGACGAAGTGCCAAGTAGTATCTGGTTACTACCCTTACCATTAATTAATTACCTTACAACAGCCAGACACCTGAACCTTCATCACAGGTACTAAACGACTGAATACTCTTAAGGAAACAGTGATCCCTTAAACAACTTACCAGTAATGCAGAAAATGAGACAAAGTTCATTAAAACAGGTGTGAGGTAATCTCATGTAATCAAATTAATTAAAGGGCATCGCTCCATCAACAACTTTAAAAGTCTAAGTATTTCCCTGAGTTCAGAAGTCTATATACTTCCCTGGTTCCAACTCACTTCAAGTAAATTGAAGGAAAACAGCCCAATCACCACTCCATGTTTCTACCTAAGCAAATCATATTTATATACTGGTGAAAGAAAACACTTATAAAAATTTTAAATATAAAAATTTATTATTAAACTCAAAATTTATTAGTGAAATTCACAATATCAGGGAAAATTATTGTTACTTGAAAATAAAGCAAAGTTTATTTAATTCTTGAAGTAAATTAAGTAAAATTAAATCAAAATTGATTTATCACAACACTCAAAAAAATTAATTCAATCAAAATTCAAAAGTTAGGCAATAATTAATATTTGGAAATTAATTCACAAGTGCTAAATAAGAATGAAACTTTAAAAGAATGCTAAGTAAATGCAAATTAATTCACAAGTGTTAAATTCAATTAAATGTGCAACGATTAATTAATGAACATAACTAAGTTAATTAAATTGTGAATGCAAAGGAAAACACAGAAAATAAATTGTATGAAAAGGAAATAAAATATCAAAATTGCAAAATGCACCAATCACACAGAATATAAAATAAAAACACACACTTCAATAAGAAAAATGGATAATACACAAAAATTAAACACTTCAATAAGAAAAAATGAAACAAACACAAAACAAAAAATTTACAATGTGTAAAAATTTAAATCGTTTCACTCAAACCATAGTAACTAGTAGTTCTCTAAACCATCGTAACTATTAGTTGCAACTAATAAAAATATAACACTTTACCTTGGTACCAATTTCTTTCTGCTGCAGGTTGTTTCACAATTTCACCACACAATTCACAATATATCAAAAAGGCGTTATTACACACTTGAATAATGTTTGTTCAGATTCCACAAAAAGCACTAAATAATACTAAATAACTCTAAGAAATACCAAATCTGAAATTCACGAGTGACCATTCAGTAAGTATTAAATCTTTACGTTACTTTGAAATTAAAATTGCCATGCAGTAGAGAGAGAGAGAGAGAGAGAGAGAGAGAGAGAGAGAGATCTAAACGCAATGCGGTTCTAAGTAACAATGAAACTCTTCCTAACGGAAGCTGGACAATGGATATCACACAAAACGTTTTGGGCATGCGAAAGATAATGCAATCCTTCTAGAAGCTTCTATTATGATGTAACTTTACAAAAAATTGTGAAATCTGCACGTGGTTATTGACAAAGATGTACGCGTATGAAACAATGTATGTAGTATGCTCAACAAAGACACGACTCGATCGAAACAGAAATCCCTTATCAAACGTGATGACAGATCAGGAAAACAAACGGAGATCTCGAGTTCCTCTTATCTAGAGGCGATGACACATTTGTGGAAAAAATTCAATCTTCGAACGGACAAAGTTAACCTCTCTCTCTTTCTTTTCATACTGTGTTATATATTCTTTTACATTATGTTATGCGAAGTCTGAACATACATTTTAGACATCCTATAACTCTAAGCTAGCTAAGGAATCTGAAAAATGTTGCAAAATTCTTATTTTAACATTTCATACAGTCTAGGAGAAGATATATGCTTTTTGAAAGTAGCAACATATAATATATATATATATATATATATATAATATATATATATATATATATATGTATATGTATATGTATAGTATGTATAGTATATGTAATATATATTTATATATAGGATATATATATATATATATATATATGTATATATAGGTATGATATATATATAGTGTATGTTTTATATCTCGATCTATATATATATATATATTATTTATAATGTATATATATATATATATATATATTATTCTAATTATAATATATATATATATTAATTCTATCTCCAATATATATATATCTATTATATAATATCTTATATATAAATTATATATTATATATTCATATACAGATACATACACACATACGTACATACATACGTATACTGAAGTATTGGTATAGATCTCTTTATTTTTCTCTTTCTTTATGCTATTCAAGCCTTTGCAAATGGAGTGAGTAAAAGTTTCCTGCCTTTGCAAATTTTGAAAAGTGGCTTTTGCGCTCATGATGCTCTTCGGTATGCAATATGCGGCAAGAGTTTCGCCACTTCTCTGAGTGCACCTTTGGGAAGTGAATAAGAATATTCTTTACCATTTGTATATGTGTATATATAGTATACTATGATACTATATATATAATCATATATATAGATATATATAATATATATATATATATAATATTATAATATATATTATGCATATCGATTATCTAATATATTATATTATATATCTAATACTTATGAATAATTATGAATAATATCTTATATAATAATATGATATAGATATTATATATAATATATAATATATATTATATCTAATAATAATAAAAGGAGCCCATAAAAACACCACAATATAGAGAGGAAAGTACTATATTTCAGAGACTGCTGTCTCTCTTCAGGTATATGAATGAGAAAAGTTTACAGAAAAGGTGGTATTTATACCAAGAGATCCGTCCACAAGTAAGCCAATTTAGGTCACCCCCGCTGATAATCTTCTTTAATCTTCTTAAGCGTTGGTTGAATAAACACTTCGTCGACGACATCCGAAATCCATGCCCCTTTTGAGATGTTCATTACCTGCTTCTCTTTTATTAAGGCCGATTCCATCATTTGACTCTTGTACCGGCAGTTGCTGCTATTAAATTACGTGACAAATTCCAGTTTATTCTATGGTTATGTTCATTTATATGGTTGAAAATAGCCGAGTTCTGTTGTCCATACCTAACTGACCGTTGTGTTGTATTAATCTCTGGGGAAGTGATTTACCTGTAAATCCGATGTAAGATTGGTCACAGTCTTGGCAAGAGATCTCATAGACCCCAGAGTCCTTGGGAGATGTCTTTTGTTGGACGTTAATCAGGGATTTGGCTAAGGTGTTTGGGTAGGTAAATGCAAAAGGGTTGGATTTCCCAAGGGTGTTCATTACTCTTTTAATCGTCTCCAGGTGAGGAATTTTTATTTTATTGTTGGGTGTGTCTCTGGTCTTGTCTTTAGGGGGTCGGTAGAAAATTATGTTTGCTTTTTGAATTGCTTTCTCAATTAAATGGTCAGGATACTTTAAAGATGAAAGTTGCTTGCGAATTAGTTCAAATTCTTTTTCCAGGAAATCTGGGGAACAAATTCGTAAGGCTCTTAAGAATAGGTTGCTAGCTACACCTATCTTGATAGTAATGTCGTGATAGCTAAAGTAGTAAATATATGAAAGTGAGAACGTTGGTTTTCTGTATATGGTAAATTTGTATTCTGTCGTATCTCTGATTATTAAAACATCAAGAAAAGGAATTTTGTTGTCTGTTTCCCATTCAACTTTAAATTTGATGCTTTTGATAAATTCATATCTGACAAAAACTACAGCCGTGAAGAGATATGTTTAAAAGGAGTGTTAGTAAATGCTTTAACTGACCTCCATAAGAAATATCCTGTTCCCCGCAGATTCATGATAGCCATCCACTCGCTAAAAAAGTTAGATGTTATAATAAGTAGATCCGACAAAGACGGCAAAATTGTAATAATGGACAAAGACTTCTACCTCGACAAAATCAACCAGCTCCTTAGCGACACTAACACTTACGAAAAATCCCCTCCAAAACGTTCCCACAGAATTTTTTTGGAAAGTAAGATTAATTGGCCAAGACAAAAGAGTATTGAACTATTAGAGAAATTTAAAGTAATTAATCCTAAATTACCCTACTTTTATGGCCTTCCCAAAACTCACAAAGACAATCTTCCATTCAGACCCATCATTTCATGTGCCGGAGCTTTCAATTACAAAACTTCTAAATGGTTAGCTGGCCTCCTTTCTCCTTTTTTAAGCACTTCTTCTCCCAGTCACATTAAACATTCGGAAGATTTTTGTCACAAATTCAGAGATGCACATATACCTCTTCACAACATAAAACTTTTAAGCCTCGACGTAGACTCCCTATTCACAAAAGTACCAGTGCAGGACGTTCTTCAGTTTTTAAGGGAAAAATGATCCCCCTATTCAGATCATTTCCCATTGGCGCTTGACAAAATAATAAAGTTAGTTGAATTATGTGCATCTAATAACGTATTTTCATTCGGGGAATCATTCTACAAGCAAAAATTCGGGTGTAGTATGGGTAGTCCTTTAAGTCCCGTTTTAGCCAATCTGTACATGGAATACTTTGAAACTACAGTAATAAATGCAATAAAACCCAAAAAAATGCTGTGGCTGAGATACGTGGATGATATTCTAACATTTTGGGATATAGGTGGGGTAATTTTAATGAATTCCTCTCAAAATTAAACGCATTAGTGCCCAGCATCAAATTTAAAGTTGAATGGGAAACAGACAACAAAATTCCTTTTCTTGATGTTTTAATAATCAGAGACACGACAGAATACAAATTTACCATATACAGAAAACCAACGTTCTCACTTTCATATATTCACTACTTTAGCTATCACGACATTATTATCACGATAGGCGTAGCTAGCAACCTATTCTTAAGAGCCTTACGAATTTGTTCCCCAGATTTCCTGGAAAAAGAATTTGAACTAATTTGCAAGCAACTTTCATCTTTAAAGTATCCTGACCATTTAATTGAGAAAGCAATTCAAAAAGCAAACGTAATTTTCTACCGACCCCCTAAAGACAAGACCAGAGACACACCCAACAATAAAATAAAAATTCCTCACCTGGAGACGATTAAAAGAGTAATGAACACCCTTGGGAAATCCAACCCTTTTGCATTTACCTACCCAAACACCTTAGCCAAATCCCTGATTAATGTCCAACAAAAGACATCTCCCAAGGACTCTGGGGTCTATGAGATCCCTTGCCAAGACTGTGACCAATCTTACATCGGATTTACAGGTAAATCACTTCCCCAGAGATTAATACAACACAAACGGTCAGTTAGGTATGGACAACAGAACTCTGCTATTTTCAACCATATAAATGAACATAACCATAGAATAAACTGGAATTTGTCACGTGTAATTTATAGCAGCAACTGCCGGTACAAGAGTCAAATGATGGAATCGGCCTTAATAAAAGAGAAGCAGGTAATGAACATCTCAAAAGGGGCATGGATTTCGGATGTCGTCGACGAAGTGTTTATTCAACCAACGCTTAAGAAGATTAAAGGAAGATTATCAGCGGGGGTGAACCTAAATTGGCTTGACTTGTGGACGGATCTCTTGGTATAAATACCACCTTTTCTGTAAACTTTTCTCATTCATATACCTGAAGAGAGAGACAGCAGTCTCTGAAATATAGTACTTTCCTCTCTATTTTTATTTTTGGTGTTTTTATGGGCTCCTTTTATTAGATGGAATTCTGTTGTTACAGAACATTTTTACCAGTCATATTCATATATATATATATATATATAATATATATATATATATATATATATATATATATATAAATGAGAATGTATTAGAGTCTTAATGTTTCCCTCTCTGAGCGTGTAGATTATGAAAGATGGATATTAATATATATGATATATATATATATATATATATATATAATAATATATATATAATATAATATAATATATATATGTGTGTGTGTGTGTGTGTGTGTGTGTGTGTGTGCGTGTGTCTTAATGTTTCTTTCTTTGAACCTGTATAATATGAAAGTTTGGTTGTGCGACAGTTTAAAAAATGCTTCCAATCTACTGGCTGGGACGTAGTCTCCTAAATATGACATTCCACTGTCTTTGGCTCATGTTCCACTCCACACACATAGTAGGCAGGTAGCGAATTTGAAGTTGTATCTATACGCCTAATGTACTCAAGTACGCTTTTCTTTCCTTTGCTTACCTAGTTTTTTTTTTTCAGATGTTATCTTTCGTTCTTTGTCTTATCTTCTCTTGCACCCCACTTTCTCTTCAGCATCGCTTCCAAGGTGTAGTCTGTGATGTCTTCGAAATATTGAGACCTTGAGAAAATCGTTCGAATCAGTTTGACGTGGGAAAGGTCACGTTTTGGTATCAGACTTATTTTCGGGAACGAGTTATTTATAAAGCTGTCTAGTGAGAGAGAGAGAGAGAGAGAGAGAGAGAGAGAGAGAGAGAGAGAGAGAGAGAGAGAGTGCACGCCTGTTGGTGAACATGGAAACTAGTGATCTAGGTCATCTTTACTCTACAAAGGTTTAAGTAAAAGTGATTTACAGGCGGTTGGTGGTTCAAGGAAGTCATTTCTTTACTTTTATTCTATTTTACAGAAGTAGATTTATCGAGAGAGAGAGAGAGAGAGAGAGGAGAGAGACGAGAGAGGAGAGCGAGCATTTATATATTGCCTGTGTATGATCGTTACAATTTCGTCTTTAATTCTGATCAACGGACTCTCTCTCTCTCTCTCTCTCTCTCTCTCTCTCTCTCTCTCTCTCTCAATTGCTAGTCCATGTAAGCCCCTCGTGGCGTAGAAAAGATTAAAGAAAAGTGCATAAGAAGCAGTTAATGAAAAATATGAGAAGCTGCGAAGCTCTAACAAAATCAAGTCCTGGATTCTTCATTGTAAATCGTTTGTCTTAACTTCAGTGACTGAATCAGAAGAACGTGCCGTAGGTGAATTGATACCAAAATATAATGTATTTCCTAAAAAATCCCGTGCGGAGATGATAGCTGCTTAAATACACGTCGGCGATCATTTTCATACTTTCATACTTTGGTTCTAAAATTATATCAGCAAGTTAGGCCGTGAACAAAGTTCCTCATTAGACGAGTGGTTTGTTACGTGCCTAACGATTTGGCAACCCGAGTTCACTCCCCGCTGCTGCCAATGCGGAACCAGAGGAATTTACTTCTCGTGATCAGAAATTCATTTATCGATATAATGAGGGTCGGGTCCCGCAATAAGCTGTGGGTCCCATTGCTAAGTAACCAGTTGGTTCCTAGTCACGTAAATGAAAATCTAGTCTTTTGGGCCAGCCCTTGGAGACCTGTTAATTATGTCAGAGGTCTGGTTGAACTTAGGTATACTTAACCTTAGGCCTAGAACGTTTAATTTAAATTTACTCGTGAACCTATTTCTCTATAGAGGCTTAAAGTGAAGTTAGTTGCGTTAGTTTGATATTTATTGCTCGACTTCTCTTATTTGACTAGGTAATATCCGTGTTCTCAATGCTAATATCTACATCGACAATAACAGTGGCGTTCTTGGTGATTAAGAGCATGATTTCTAAATTTTTTTTGTAGGTATTAGACCATTAAGCGATAAGAGTGTGCTTGCGACTTAGACACAGATGCTCTTCGTTGCTTATATTTATTATTAAATTCATCATTTTTAATTTCGGTTATTTTTTAAGTTAAAGATTTTGAAGTCTTTAATCACTTTTAAATTCTTATTTTTTGAATTTTTATTAGTGTCTTGAATTTGTTGAAAACTAATGTCTACAGTCAGATTTAATAAAATACCTGGTAGATTAACGGATAATGCACGATAATTTCTCTCTCTCTCTCTCTCTCTCTCTCTCTCTTTCTCTCTCTCTCTCTCCTCTCTCCGCTCTTTTTCTCGATCTCTCTCTCTCTCTCTCTCTCTCTCTCTCTCTCTCTTTAGTAATTGTCGATTGTCCCTTGAACTTTACTGTAACACTGAAAAAACTGTGGGTTAATTTATGATGAAGGGAAAAGGGTCGCGGTCAGACTACAAAATAATTTAATGGAAAATAAATGACTTAGTAAAATAAATATTTTGTAAAAGGGTCAGGATTGACCTAGCATATTCTACGAAGGTCATAGGTCAGGGAGATTGCATAAATCAAAATTGGTATTGATTTGGTAGAAGGTTTTCTGTAAACAATAATACGCAATACCTTTTAAATTTTGAGGCGGTGATCCTAACCACAAACATCGATCATTTATACTATATAGCAATTAATTTTTTTGCGATTTTTTTTAGAGGTCCAAGGAACTAGCTACCCAGATACCCTTATCTTGACCCCGTTCTAAATAAAACGACGAAAAGAAATGGGAGCAATTCATATAAGAAGCATTGGGCCTGCCTCTTAAAATATGAAAGACTTAAGATATATATATATAATAATATATAATATATATAATATATATATACCATATATATTCTTATATATATATATATTATATATATATTATTAATATATCTATATATATATATTATACATACATAAAGCTGTTTTAGTACAGAATGCAAAGGTTTGTCTAAAAATAAAAAAAATAAAAAAATAAAAACTAGACCGTGATTTCCGAGTTCAGAGGAATACCAGAGATGCTGCATGAACAACAACATTCTATCTTTTGCCTTTAATATAACGACAAAGATCATCGTAATCCACATAATCTAAGGCTCTGCATTATCAAAAAGGAAATAAAATCGTCAGGTACGACCCAGTTATAGTGATACTGACCCAGAAGAGTAACAGGTATCATATTGTACCGGCATTATTTAAAAGAAGGTAATAAGTTGTAGATCCTCTTGAATATTAACAGGCACCATATTGTAAGGCATTATTTAAAAGACAGATAATATCGTATAGATCCTCTGAATATTATTAACAGGCACCATATCGTACGGGCATTATTCAAAAGGCAGAGAATAATTATCGGAAACCTGTAGCGAAGACAAGCAACGAGAGAAAGTTGCCTTTGCTCAGTATAATTGAAAACAAATAAATTACATAACCATGTCTTAAGGTTGAAAATGATCACTGGTTAATAGTTCATTGAATCCTACAGCTAACCTGTCAGCAGCATTCCACTGAAACAGTAATTGATTCTGTTTCTCTCTCTTGTTTCCAAGTTTGTCAAAAAAAAAAAAAATCACTGTCTTTCTGAAATTTTCTGGAATCATCTTTTATGTCGTTTATGTTCTTTCCACAAAGCCATTCGCAAAGTTTCATCCCTCTTTTGTTGTATAAAACAACAAAGAAATGTAGGAGAAAGACACAGATAAAGGAGATTAAGGGAACTAAAATAAACGAAAGGATAAATTTAATGCTTTAGG
>NC_087209.1:11159631-11197131 GCF_015104395.2 Macrobrachium nipponense | reverse complement strand
ACTTGCCACCTGTTCCAGTCCAATGTGAAGGCATCGACCCCTACTGCTTGAGAGTCGATCACCGGAGAAACAAAGAGAGGTAACTGGGAATTCTCTCTCGTCGCAAAAAGATCTATTTGGGGCATCCCCAACTGGGAGCAAACATAGTGGAAGGATGTCTGATCCAGAGACCACTCCGATGGTATTGGATGGCTTCTGGATAACGCATCTGCAATCACATTTCTCACCCCTGCCACGTGAAACGCTGTCATCATTATGGTTTCTCCTCTGAAGAATCCTCAGAATAGAAAGAGTCCACTCGTTTAGAGGCTTTGATTCGCAGACCCCTTCCTGTTCAGACAGGCCACTGCTGTTGCGTTGTCTGAATGTAATCTGAAGTGGATCCCTGGCTGGAGATTCAGCTTCTTGATGGCGATATACACTACAGCTATCTCTAAAATATTTATATGGCAAGCTGAAAGAGGATTGAGACCATACCCCTGAAACATTTGCCCTGCAGATGTGTGAATCCCCCAGCCTGTCTGGGAGGCATCTGTAAATAACATCCTGACTGGGTGGAGGTGGACGGAAAGGAATCACTGCCGAGAAAATCTCTGGATGCATCCATCTTTCTAGAGCCCTCTTGATGAAAGGAGGGAACGGACATAACTGATCCCTTTTTGCTTTCTGTTGGCATTCTTTGATAAAAAGTGATTCAGGCCCTTAAAGGCTTTGCCCACAGGGTCGACTATCGAGGCAAACTGGAGCCTTCCAATATCTGCTCCACTTGCCGACGAGACACTGATGTTCGCTTCAAAAATAAAGAAAGGGTTCGAGATAGAGACAAGACCTGTCTCTCAGATACAGGGTACCAGAAGTGGTGTCCCAAACCCCGCCCCACGCCCACTGGAAAAGTTCTGTTCCGGAGTTAATCTTGATTTTTCCTGTTGATGAGAAAACCTCTCCTGGACAGGGTCTGTAAAGCAATCTTTGTTGCCTTTAAACAATCTGCCTTTGAATTCGCCCATATCAGCCAGTCGTCCAGGTATACCAATAACTGGATACCTTTCTGCCTGAGTTCCCTCAGAATTGGACGACAGATCTTCGTGAATACTCTCGGAGCGATGTTGAGGCCGAAAGGTAGAGCTTTGAAACGAAACTTCTTCCCTTCTAGACTGAATCCGAGGAACTTCCTGTAATAGGGTGTATCGGAATATGCCAATATGCGTCTTTCAAGTCGATGGAGGTGGCAAAAGCTCCTATTGGCAACAACAACCTTACGTCTTGCAAAGTTGTCATTCTGAAGGTTGGACATTGTATTGATTTGTTGAGGGTTGACAAGTCTAAGATGATCCTTCTTTTGTTTGTATCTTTTTTCGGGACTGAAAAAAATAAAGGGCCCTGAAAAAGGAGGGAGGTCGTCTCCTCTATTGCCCCAGCCTTCATCATGTCTGAAATAAATTCTTGGAGTTGTGGATTGAAGCCTGAAAGAATGGACGGAAGGGTGGTGGAGGGCTGCACCACTTCCATGTCAGCCCCTTCTTTATGATTTTGTGAGACCATGAATCTCTTGTCCAATGTTGATGAAAGTATTGGAGTCTCCCGCCAACCCTCAATTTCCTAAAATGATTTACCCCTCCCCTAGGAGACTGGTTACGTTTAGGGGTGCTTGGGGACCCGTAGGTCCTGCCATGAGGATTACGTTTTCCCCGACCTCTTGGGTACCTGGGGGACGTCTGTTAGGAGATGAGGAAGCGTACTGGTTCTGGTAATTCCTTCTGTAGTTACCAAAGTTCTATTTGATTTCCCTGTTGCTGGTCCCGGTTTTGAGGCTGTTGCTGTAGTTGTTGTTTCTCTTGTTGATGGTTCTTTTGGCGCTTTGAAGTCCTGGGTCTTTGTTGTGAGGAAGGGCGCTTTGTAGCGGAATTCCTAAAACCAAGCATGGTCAGCATTGACTTGGCCTGATGATCAGCTTGGGTGACTACTTCCTCCAAGGCATCCTTATGAAACAGGTCCTTTGAAAGTGGATCTGAACTGAGGAGCTTTAAAACCAGGGTATCATTTTCCATAAAGCAGCCGAAGTGCGAGCTTCCTCAATCGTATTTCTTTCTCGCAAAAGATGTTATAGGCTGTCCACAACGGCTGTAAGGACATCTTTAGCAAAGCATAGAGAGCTGAAGAGTTGAGATCCTCTATAGGGGTCTGTCTGGCTAGTGCTTCCGCTGCGATAGTCATGTTTAACGAGCTGAGGAAGTTCTGACGTGCGCCCCACTCGTCTTGAATAGCATTTTCTTAGAAGTGGCTGTAATCTGTCTGAGTTGAACAGGTGGCCGGTTCCATGAGAGCAAATTCTCCCCCTCTCAAATGTCTTTAACATATTCCATAGATGTTATGGGAGAAATAGAGTCGGGGATAAAATTTGCGGGACAGGAGGCCTCGTCCCATGATACTTTTGCATTCCTAGTTATAGCCTTGAACCAGGAAGATGAGGCAAGCAAAAAAAGGATGATACTATTGAAGAATCATCTAGATGCACGACTACTGCCCTTTCACCCCTCGAACCTGGAGGATGAAAGGGGCTATCTATCCATTCTGAGATAGCAGCAGGATCAGATGCAAGACGATCAAAAAGGGCCTCATAAGCTTGGCGGACTGGGATGATGCCCTTTATTTTCTTGGATGAGCATCTCTTTTTGAACCTCCAAATGGGACGCTCATAGGAATGTTCATCAACGTCTACTGAAAGGGGGCCAAAGAGCGTCCCATCAGCAAAGACTATGGATCCGGGATCCACACCAAGGACATTCCATCCTTGAATGGTTGCCAGCCCTCTGGAACAAGATCCATTGAAAGCTTCTCAATAGGAGGGTCAGCAAAGGAGACCATTGAGGGATGAGGACAAATCTCATCTGATGCATGAACCTGTGCCATTACTTGTTCCACCACCACCTCCTGAGAGGAAGGAATTGGAGAAGCTGTAGATGTCTTCTGAACCTGTGCTTCCTGAGTGTTTCTAACTAATGAAGTATTCTTCTGGATAGAGGTGGCGCCAGAAGAAGAAACATAGTTAGATTTCTTCAAAGGGATGTTCCCTCTAGAGCAACAATCCTCTGTTGCATATCCCTAATTGCATCAAGGATAATCTCCAAGGCATCCTGCGAATTAGACTGAGAGGGCGGCGCCCTTGAGGTGGCAGGGGCTAACTGGACCAGGAGGGCGACTGTGTAAGGGCGGCAGAGTAGAACATTCTTCTTGAGTCACTGCTGAAGAATTGGAATCTTTGGATGAGGCATCCTTCTTAGAACCTGGGAAGACGAAGCGGCAGAGGATTTGGATGTCGACTTACCCTTAGAGGGTTCTGGAATCCATGAGATCTAGATTTGGAGCTAGATGCTGAGGATGGCTCCTTTGGCAGGGCGGCAGATTTAGTGTCAGAGGTCTTATTTTGTTTAGGGGGTTCTTTAAAGGCGGCAGGTGTAGGCTTAGAAATTTGCAGTGGTTGAGGTTCCAGTGTTGCGTCCGGCAGGTTACGAGATGCATCGACTTCGAGAACCACCTCGGAGATAGAGGATGCAGGAGAACCCGCGAAGTGGAACAAGGGCTGAGTCTCTGGTGAGGGTGGCAGAGAAGAAGCCCATGAGGAAGCCACATCCTGTGCAACTGCAGATAAGGACTCCTCTTCTGGGTCCTCATTATCTGCAAGAAAAGACACGCGTCAGAGGAACGTCTTCAGGGATAGTTCACGTAAATGAGACTAAACCTAAAAATTCAATATTCTGAGCTAAGATAAAGAAATACCTACCCTGGATTGAGATCCAGCAGGATGAGTCAAATCCAGGCGCGGGTATGTCTCTCAAATTCTGATGAACATCATGAAGTCTTGAAACTCAGCTCTCTCGTGAGGATCAAAGAAATGGTCTTGGCCTTTCTTCCTGTATTTCGAGTTTTTCCTAAACCCGTAAATCCAGTCACTAGAGCCTTAAAGGCAATGATGGCGTCTTCGGGTTGGTCCAAATTACGGGCCCTGTCCCATAGTTCATCACAGTTGCCACAAATTGCGCCATGATATTGATGATTCCTCGAACAAAAGGCATGGGTCCTGCACAAATCGTGGGTTATGTCTTCTGTTGCGTGATTGCATTTCGCGGCAGGGGGCATCCTGGAAGGAAGAGTTTCTTAATGAGTTTAAATCATCAAAAAAAATCCTTTGCCGCCCAAAGGTGGCATCCCTCCTTAAGCGGGCAGACAAGCATCTATTCCAATTATAGTCCCGCCGCCACAACCGCAGCAATTAGCGTAATCCTATAGCTGCTACGAAAGTTGGGGGTGGGTGGGGGGGGGGGCGGCAGGATATGTAATCAAGGTATTCATTCCTTCAAAGACCTGTCGTCCCAATCGCGGCAACTGCAGAGAAAGGCGACCAGTTAATATCCTGCGGCTACCATGAAAAAAAAGGGCGAGCGCGGCAGGTAAGGCTGATAAATTAACTAGGGCGGCAGGTAAGGTTGAGAAATTAACTAGGGCGGCACGTAAGGCTGATAAATAAACTAGGGCGGCAAGAAAACGCAAACAAATATATACAGACTATGTATATACATACACACACACACACATATATACATATATTTTTGACCGAAGGGAGACCTGGGTCACTCATGGAGGACTATTCACCCCCTGTACAGGTGGGTGCGACTCTCGAAATAATTATCAAGAAGTCTAAATAGACCAAAAACGCCCAAAGGGCTTCCTCACAGGCTAAAAGCATGTATATAGAGAGAAGTGACTTTGAATTTCAGGTCTGCCTAATCGAAAACAACCATTCCAATGACAAACCTCCCCTCTACAGGCAAGGAGAGCCGTTCCAAGAAAGAAGAAGAACAGCGCATTCCATCCATCAACTGTTTCCACCCATCGTTACCATGTTCACCTATTTCGCCTTGACAGGTGTTTACCTTTTGTGTGACTCTCAATTATTTCCAGTTTTTAGGATTATTATCTTCATCCTAATGTGAGTTTTTATCATTAATCATTCATTTTAGCCTATAGTTCATTTTGGTTGTTTCCTTTTGCTTAATACATACGTATTTCGTTGTTAATTGGCTGGTCAGGACTGTGTACTCATCCTGACCAATGCGGCGGCCATTTTTGTTGTCAGCCTTAATGAACTATGGGGTTCGCTTATATACTTATGCTCTAAGATAAGTTAGCCTAGCTTTTATTATTTGGTTTGTGTTTTTTATTCGTGTTTTACCTTTTCTAGGATAACCTAGGGTCAGTTTAGAGGGTAGGCTATGGTTAGGCACCACCACCCCCTAGCCACCCCCTTCCTAGAGGTGTGCTCCCCAGGTGTAGCCCTCCCCTCTCGGTCTTCGGCCATGGGTGTTTTGGGTAACGTTGGTTCTCCCCCTATCAACCTTTTGATGGTGAGTAGGGAGAACCCCCGTGAGTTATCTCGTCTCTTCCGGGCAGCGCTGTCTCACGGAGGGGTGCAGTACGATACCTCTTCTATCCTGAACCAGGTATCTGTTCAGGATAGGTGGAAGAAGGCGGCAGGACCGCGTCCTTTGAGTTGAGGGTGTATTTACTGAGCGGCATATTCATGAATGGATTTAGCAAGCGGCAGACATTCAGATTGCTAATGTCTGCCGCGTTGGCGATACCTCCTCTATCCGAATCAGTATCTGTTCAGGATAGGTGATAGAAGGCGGAAGGACGCTTCCATTAAGTTGAGCGTGTATTTACTTGAGCGGACATACCATTTCATGAATGGTTTTTAGCAATGCGGCAGACATTCAGATTGCTAATGTCTGCCGCGTTGGCGATACCTCTTCTATCCCGAACCAGTATCTGTTCAGGATAGGTGATAGAAGGCGGGCAGGGCATCTTCCATTAAGTTGAGCGTGTATTTTCTTACGGGCATACCATTTCATGAATGGTTTTTAGTAACGCGGCAGAATTCAAGAGTGCTAATGTCTGCCGCGTTGGCGTTAATGACTCCTAGGGCGTATATATTTTTATTTTTCTTTGATGTGTTTTATTCATTCCCATTCTGCAGTTTATATTGTATATATATATGTATTTATGTATATATATATAATATATATATATATATATATATATATATGTATATATGTGTGTGTGTGTGTATGTATATACATAGTCTGTATATATTTGTTTGCGTTTTTCTTGCCGCCCTCAGTTTATTATCAGCCTTACGTGCCGCCCTAGTTAATTTCTCAACCTTACCTGCCGCCCTAGTTAATTTATCAGCCTTACCTGCCGCGCTCGCCCTTTTTTCATGGTAGCCGCAGGATTATACTGGTCGCCTTTCTCTGCAGTTGCCGCGATTGGGACGACAGGTTCTTTGAAGGGAATGAATACCTTGATTACATATCCTGCCGCCCCCCCCCACCCCCCACCCACCCCAACTTTCGTAGCAGCTATAGGATTACGCTAATTGCTGCGGTTGTGGCGGCAGGGAACTATAATTGGAATAATGCTTGTCTGCCGCCTTAAGGAGGGATGCCACCTTTGGGCGGCAAAGGATTTTTTGATGATAAACTCATTAAGAACTCTTCCTTCCAGGATGCCCTGCCGCGGAATGCATCACGCAACAGAAGACATAACCCACGATTTGTGGCAGGACCCATGCCTTTTGTTCGAGGAATCATCAATATCATGGCGCAATTTGTGGCAACTGTGATGAACTATGGACAGGGCCCGTAATTTGGACCAACCCGAAGACGCCATCATTGCCTTTAAGGCTCTTAGTGACTGGATTTACGGTTTAGGAAAACTCGAAATACAGGAAGAAAGGCCAAGACCATTTCTTTGATCCTCACGAGAGAGCTGAGTTTCAAGAAACTTCATGATGTTCATCAGAATTTGAGAGACATACCGCGCCTGGATTTGACTCATCCTGCTGGATCTCAATCCAGGGTAGGTATTTTCTTTATCTTAGCTCAGAATATTGAATTTTTAGGTTTAGTCTCATTTACGTGAACTATCCCTGAAGACGTTCCTCTGACGCGTGTCTTTTCTTGCAGATAATGGAGGACCCAGAAGAGGAGTCCTTATCTGCAGTTGCACAGGATGTGGCTTCCTCATGGGCTTCTTCTCTGCCACCCTCACCAGAGACTCAGCCCTTGTTCCACTTCGCGGGTTCTCCTGCATCCTCTATCTCCGAGGTGGTTCTCGAAGTCGATGCATCTCGTAACCTGCCGGACGCAACACTGGAACCTCAGCCACTGCAATTTCTAAGCCTACACCTGCCGCCTTTAAAGAACCCCCTAAACAAAATAAGACCTCTGACACTAAATCTGCCGCCCTGCCAAAGGAGCCATCCTCAGCATCTAGCTCCAAATCTAGATCTCATGGATCCAGACCCTCTAAGGGTAAGTCGACATCCAAATCCTCTGCCGCTTCGTCTTCCCAAGGTTCTAAGAAGGATGCCTCATCCAAAGATTCCAATTCTTCAGCAGTGACTCAAGAAGAATGTTCTACCTCTGCCGCCCTTACACAGTCGCCCTCCTGGTCCCAGTTAGCCCCTGCCACCTCAAGGGCGCGCCTCTCAGTCTAATTCGCAGGATGCCTTGGAGATTATCCTTGATGCATTAGGGATATGCAACAGAGGATTGTTGCTCTAGAGGAACATCCCTTTAAGAAATCTAACTATGTTTCTTCTTCTGGCGCCACCTCTATCCAGAAGAATACTTCATTAGTTAGAAACACTCAGGAAGCACAGGTTCAGAAGACATCTACAGCTTCTCCAATTCCTTCCTCTCAGGAGGTGGTGGTGGAACAAGTAATGGCACAGGTTCATGCATCAGATGAGATTTGTCCTCATCCCTCAATGGTCTCCTTTGCTGACCCTCCTATTGAGAAGCTTTCAATGGATCTTGTTCCAGAGGGCTGGCAACCATTCAAGGATGGAATGTCCTTGGGGTGTGGATCCCGGATCCATAGTCTTTGCTGATGGGACGCTCTTTGGCCCCCTTTCAGTAGACGTTGATGAACATTCCTATGAGCGTCCCATTTGGAGGTTCAAAAAAGAGATCTGGCTCATCCAAGAAAATAAAGGGCATCATCCCAGTCGCCAAGCTTATGAGGCCCCCTTTTGATCGTCTTGCATCTGATCCTGCTGCTATCTCAGAATGGATAGATAGCCCCTTTCATCCTCCAGGTTCGAGGGGTGAAAGGGCAGTAGTCGTGCATCTAGATGATTCTTCAATAGTATCATCCTTTTTTGCTTCCTCATCTTCCTGGTTCAAGGCTATACTAGGGAATGCAAAAGTATCATGGGACGAGGCCTCCTGTCCCGCAAATTTTATCCCCGACTCTATTTTCTCCCATAACATCTATGGAATATGTTAAGACATTTGAGAGGGAGAATTTGCTCTCATGGAACCGGCCACCTTGTTCAACTCAGACAGATTACAGCCACTTCCTAAGAATGCTATTCAAGACGAGTGGGGTGCACGTCAGAACTTCCTCAGCTCGTTAAACATGACTATCGCAGCGGAAGCACTAGCCAGACAGACCCCTATAGAGGATCTCAACTCTTCAGCTCTCTATGCTTTGCTAAAGATGTCCTTACAGCCGTTGTGGACAGCCTATAACATCTTTGCGAGAAAGAAATACGAATTGAGGAAGCTCGCACTTCGGGGGCTGCTTTATGGAAAAATACCCTGGTTTTAAGCTCCTCAGTTCAGATCCACTTTCAAAGGACCTGTTTTCATAAGGATGCCTTGGAGGAAGTAGTCACCCAAGCTGATCATCAGGCCAAGTCAATGCTGACCATGCTTGGTTTTAGGAATTCCGCTACAAAGCGCCCTTCCTCACAACAAAGACCAGGACTTCAAAGCGCCAAAAGAACCATCAACAAGAGAAACAACAACTACAGCAACAGCCTCAAAACCGGGACCAGCAACAGGGAAATCAGAACTTTGGTAACTACAGAAGGAATTACCAGAACCAGTACGCTTCCTCATCTCCTAACAGACGTCCCCCAGGTACCCCAAGAGGTCGGGGAAAACGTAATCCTCATGGCAGAGGTACGAGGTCCCCAAGCACCCCTAAACGTAACCAGTCTCCTAGGGGAGGGGTAAATCATTTTAGGAAATTGAGGTTGGCGGGAGACTCCAATACTTTCATCAACATTGGACAAGAGATTCATGGTCTCACAAAATCATAAAGAAGGGGCTGACATGGAAGTGGTGCAGCCCTCCACCACCCTTCCGTCCATTCTTTCAGGCTTCAATCCACAACTCCAAGAATTTATTTCAGACATGATGAAGGCTGGGGCAATAGAGGAGACGACCTCCCTCCTTTTTCAGGGCCCTTTATTTTCAGTCCCGAAAAAAGATACAAACAAAAGAAGGATCATCTTAGACTTGTCAACCCTCAACAAATCAATACAATGTCCAACCTTCAGAATGACAACTTTGCAAGACGTAAGGTTGTTGTTGCCAATAGGAGCTTTTGCCACCTCCATCGACTTGAAAGACGCATATGCATATTCCGATACACCCATATTACAGGAAGTTCCTCGGATTCAGTCTAGAAGGGAAGAAGTTTCGTTTCAAAGCTCTACCTTTCGGCCTCAACATCGCTCCGAGAGTATTCACGAAGATCTGTCGTCCAATTCTGAGGGAACTCAGGCAGAAAGGTATCCAGTTATTGGTATACCTGGACGACTGGCTGATATGGGCGAATTCAAAGGCAGATGTTTAAAGGCAACAAAGATTGCTTTACAGACCCTGTCCAGGAGAGGTTTTCTCATCAACAGGGAAAAATCAAGATTAACTCCGGAACAGACTTTCCAGTGGCTGGGGGTGGTTTGGGACACCACTTCTGGTACCCTGTATCTGCCGAGAGACAAGGTCTTGTCTCTATCTCGAACCCTTTCTTTATTTTTGAAGCGAACATCAGTGTCTCGTCGGCAAGTGGAGCAGATATTGGGAAGGCTCCAGTTTGCCTCGATAGTCGACCCTGTGGGCAAAGCCTTTTAAAGGGCCTGAATCACTTTTTAATCAAGAATGCCAACAGAAAGCAAAGGGATCAGTTATGTCCGTCCCTCCTTTCATCAAGAGGGCTCTAGAAGATGGATGCATCCAGAGATTTTCTCGCAGTGATTCCTTTCCGTCCACCTCCACCCAGTCTGGATGTATACACAGATGCCTCCCAGACAGGCTGGGGGATTCACACATCTGCAGGCAAATGTTTCAGGGGGTATGGTCTCATCCTCTTTCAGCTTGCCATATAAAATATTTTAGAGATAGCTGTAGTGTATATCGCCATCAAGAAGCTGAATCTCCAGCCAGGGATCCACTTCAGATTACATTCAGACAACGCAACAGCAGTGGCCTGTCTGAACAGGAAGGGGTCTGCGAATCAAAGCCTCTAACGAGTGGACTCTTTCTATTCTGAGGCTTCTTCAGAGGAGAAACCTAATGATGACAGCGTTTTCTTCACGTGGCAGGGGTGAGAAATGTGATTGCAGATGCGTTATCCAGAAGCCATCCAATACCATCGGAGTGGTCTCTGGATCAGACATCCTTCCACTATGTTTGCTCCCAGTTGGGGATGCCCCAAATAGATCTTTTTGCGACGAGAGAGAATTCCCAGTTACCTCTCTTTGTTTCTCCGGTGATCGACTCTTCAAGCAGTAGGGTCGATGCCTTCACATTGGACTGGAACAGGTGGCAAGTAATTTTACCTGTTTCCTCCAACAAAGATGATCCTCAGAGTGCTCACTTATTTGGAAAGCTTCAGGGGAAAAGCAATGCTGATAGCCCCATTGTGGACTGCCCAGCCATGGTTTCCCTCTATTAGCAAGCAAGGGTAAAGAGAGACTCATAATCCCAAATCCAGTGCTCTCGCAACTAGTTGGGAGGAATCGTTGCTTGTGTGCCTCAAAGATTCTCCTCCAACTAGCTTGCTGGATTTTATGATTAGGATTTATAGCAAGCTATACTCTAGTGATTCAGCAAGAATCTTAATTAAATCCTTAAGAACTTCTACAATAGACAATATCAGACTGTGTGGAACTCTTTTTGTCATTTTATTAAATCTAATAATATAGTAAGATTTCAGTGGAAAACTATTTTAGCTTTTTCTGAGAAACCTTTTTTTATGACAGACATTTATCTCCTACCACAATTTCACTTATAAGTCTGCATTATCTAAACCTCTAAACTGGCTTTTAATATTGATGTATCGGTTCATCCATTTCCAGAATTTATCAAAGCCCTTTTTAACATCAAACCCAATATTCCTCGTACAAAAAATTCTTGGTCTTTAGATAAGGTTTTAAACTTTGCATTGTCTTCAAGGTTCCAAGAGAACCCTTGTGTTTTAGATAGTTTATACATTACATTGTTTCTAATCTCCTTGGCTACAGGAAGTAGGATTAGTGAAATCCATTCACTACTGAGGTCAGATGAATGTCTTGATTTTTCTTCAGGGGGGGTCAGACTGTTTCCTAATCCTAATTTTTTGGCCAAGAATGAACGTCCTAATTCCAGACGTGAACCGATTTTTATCACTAGACTTAAGGATGATAAAGGAGGTCATCATCCTTTATGTCCGGTGCATAATTTGCAAAAGTACCTTGTTTGACCTGCAATACCAAGTCTTTTAAAATTTTTGTAACACCCAGAAAACCTTTCTGACATATCAATTAATAAGTTGAGATTATTTATGTGTCAATTTATTCGTTGGGCTGATCCAGGTTCCTTTCCCAGAACTCATGATTTGAGAAAAGTCGCAACTTCCTTTGCTTTCCTAAAAGGCATGAATAGCCAAAGAATTTGTGATCTTGTTGGATGGTCTTCTATAAATGTTTTCAGAAAACATTATTTGAAGCAGATCTCTAGTATTTCCTCGTCTTTTGTTGTGCTGGGTTCTGAATCTGGAAGCCTAACTTCATAAATTTAATGGATTTGTTTATATGTCTTTCGTTATCGATTTGTACACATAATGTACCTTTTCATATTGTCTGAATATATATTTCTATTATAAGTATATATTCAGATTACAATTTATGTCTCTGTATTAACAACATAATGGGGTTGATGTCATTGTGTCAACTGGATTCCTGGTATTCTAGTTATTAAGTATATGTATATTTTTCTCATATTTTATTTTCTAGAACCGATACCTATCTTTTAGGTCTGCCTTACTAAATTTTGAGTTTGAGTTTGTGTCTTCTTTATGACTATTGTGGATAATGATTTGGTTAAGGGTTTTTTGAGGTAAATAACTACTTGGTTACTGCACGTTATTTTTATTCAATTCTTAACATGGTTAAGATAGAGAATCCTTATATTTAATTTGTATAGTATTATTGAATATTTTCTCATTAATTTGCATTTTCAATGATATTACCTCAGGATACATCAATAGCTATTTTTCAGGGGTATTCCTCTTCCATCAGCTGATTCCTCTCCCTTCCCTTCTTTTCCTTGTCATAAAATTCTCTTTTATGAATCTTGGTAAGTACTCCATGAGTGACCCAGGTCTGCCCTTCGGTCAAAAACGAGGTTTGACGAAGGAAAACATTATTTTTTGACCAAGGCAGACCTGGGTCACTCAGACCCCACCCCCTTCATGGTTTTCTTTCCTTTTACCTTTCACACAGTTCGATAACACTATATTAACTCAATAGTGAACATGGTAACGATGGGTGGAAACAGTTGATGGATGGAATGCGCTGTTCTTCTTCTTTCTTGGAACGGCTCTCCTTGCCTGTAGAGGGGAGGTTGTCATTGGAATGGTTGTTTTGTTTCGATTAGGCAGACCTGAAATTCCAAAGTCACTTCTCTCTATATACATGCTTTTAGCCTGTGAGAGAGCCCTTTGGGCGTTTTTTGGGGGGTCTATTTATTTTAGACTTCTTGATAATTATTTCGAGAGTCGCACCACCTGTACAGGGGGTGAATAGTCCTCATGAGTGACCCAGGTCTGCCTTGGTCAAAAATAATGTTTCCTTCGTCAAACCTCGTTATATAATATATATATACATAAATACATATATATATACAATATAAACTGCAAATGAGAATGGGGAATGAATAAAACACCATCAAGAAAAATATATATACGCCCTAGGAGTCATTAACGCCAACGCGGCAGACATTAGCACTCTGAATTCTGCCGCGTTACTAAAAACCATTCATGAAATGGTATGCCGCTTAAGAAAATACACGCTCAACTTAATGGAAGATGCCCTGCCGCCTTCTATCACCTATCCTGAACAGATACCTGGTTCGGGATAGAAGAGGGTATCGCCAACGCGGCAGACATTAGCAATCTGAATGTCTGCCGCATTGCTAAAAAAACCATTCATGAAATGGTATGCCGCTCAAGTAAATACACGCTCAACTTAATGAAGCGGTCCTTCCGCCTTCTATCACCTATCCTGAACAGATACCTGATTTCGGGATAGAGGAGGTATCGCCAACGCGGCAGACATTAGCAATCTGAATGTCTGCCGCGTTGCTAAATCCATTCATGAAAATAATGCCGCTCAAGTAAAATACACCCTCAACTCAAAGGACGCGGTCCTGCCGCCTTCTTCCACCTATCCTGAACAGATACCTGGTTCAGGATAGAAGAGTATCGTACTGCACCCTCCGTGAGACAGCGCTGCCGCGAAGGACGAGATAACTCACGGGGGTTCTCCTACTCACCATCAAAAGGTTGATAGGGGGAGAACCAACGTTACCCAAAACACCCATGGCCGAAGCCGACCGAGAGGGAGGGCTACACCTGGGGAGCACACCTCTAGGAAGGGGGTGGCTAGGGGTGGTGTGCCTAACCATAGCCTACCTCTAAACTGACCTAGGTTATCCTAGAAAAGGTAAAACACGAATAAAAAACACAAACCAAATAATAAAAGCTAGGCTAACTTATCTTAGAGCATAAGTATATAAGCGAACCCCATAGTTCATTAAGGGCTGACAACAAAAATGGCCGCCGCATTGGTCAGGATGAGTACACAGTCCTGACCAGCCAATTAACAACGAATACGTATGTATTAAGCAAAAGGAAAAACCAAAACCAAATGAACTATAGGCTAAAATGAATGATTAATGATAAAAACTCACATTAGGATGAAGATAATAATCCTAAAAACTGGAAATAATTGAGAGTCACACAAAAGGTAAACACCTGTCAAGGCGAAATAGGTGAACATGGTAACGATGGGTGGAAACAGTTGATGGATGGAATGCGCTGTTCTTCTTTCTTCTTGGAACGGCTCTCCTTGCCTGTAGAGGGGGAGGTTTGTCATTGGAATGGTTGTTTTCGATTAGGCAGACCTGAAATTCAAAGTCACTTCTCTCTATATACATGCTTTTAGCCTGTGAGAGAGCCCTTTGGGCGTTTTTGGTCTATTTAGACTTCTTGATAATTATTTCGAGAGTCGCACCCACCTGTACAGGGGGTGAATAGTCCTCCATGAGTGACCCAGGTCTGCCCTTCGGTCAAAAAGGGAAGTAAAAAGAATTCCTTCGAAATCCCAGGGCGATCGAGGGATCCTTCACACAATAGAAAAAAAATCAGATTTCAGGAATCCTTAAAAAGGATGGAATTTATTTTTCTGGATAGGAAATAAAGATCCCGGAAGAAGGAAAAAGAGAATTGGCCATTCACCCTGTCTGGGTTTTTTTTTTTTATATTTTTTTTTTGTCATAGAAAACGGAACCGTCTCATCATTTTGAAAGAATAGGGTCACATTTATTCTGCAGTAAAATTCCGTTATAAAATCCGAAAGAAACGGAAGAGCTTTCTTTTGTATTACTACAATGTTTTAGGCAGATAAAATGAAAATTACTGTCCGGAAAGTCGTCATATGTACAGTTTGAAATTACATGACAGGATACTTTACTTTCAGATGAGGAAAATAAGTCATTTTGAATTTTGAGAGTCTGTCCAAGTTACTGAGACCTTAATCGGTCATCCTAAGATTAAATTTTATTAGACGACATTACCTGGTCTTCCTTAATACGAGATGGTGTCATTATGTTAATAACTCAAACACACACGCACACACACACACACACACACATATATATATATATATATATATATATATATATATATATATATATATATATATATGTATATATATATAATATATATAATATATATTATATAGATATATATATATATATATATATATATATATAGTATATATATATATATATATATATATATATAATATATATATATATATATATATATATATATATCATATAGATATATATATATATAGATATATATATCTATATATATATATATAGATATATCATATATCATATATATATATATATATATATATATATATATATATATATATATATATATATATATATATATATATATATATATATATATATATATATATATATATATATATATATATATATATGATATGTGTTGTGTGTGTGTGCGCTCACACCTCTTGATAACCTGAGTCTAAGGGAAATCAGTTTTGGATGGAAGCCGAGTTTGAATAGAGGGTGGTATTTAGGAAGACACTAGGGACCCTGAATTCGTCTCACAAGCCTGATTTCGTCTTATGAATGGTTCCATGATCTTCATTCAGTTTTCGTAGCGTTTTTGTGAACGTCAGAAACTGGCACGATGTCGGGAGGTTTTCGTAATGTAGGAGTTTTTTTTTCTTTTACTTTGTCATCCTAGGGTCATTTTATTTGTCATTTTTTCCGTCATAGAC
This sequence comes from Macrobrachium nipponense, assembly GCF_015104395.2. Taxonomy (NCBI): domain Eukaryota; kingdom Metazoa; phylum Arthropoda; class Malacostraca; order Decapoda; family Palaemonidae; genus Macrobrachium; species Macrobrachium nipponense. The sequence goes on along the minus strand of NC_087209.1, from coordinate 11,181,413 downwards.
ATCTTGTAATTCACCTCCATTAGTGGACGAAATGGCGTATGTAATTTTCTTCCCCTTTTTTGAGAAAATTGGCTACGAAAAAACTAATAGATTTATGCAGAGAGCTTCTACTTTGCTCATCTTTTGAATGTTTTGATATCACTCAGTGCATCTAATTAGCTCATCTTTTGAAGAAATTTGGTTTGAAAATGTGACAACAAGACACATCAAGTTTTAAAATCCCATAGAGTATCAAAAGCCGAGGCACTTTGGCTGGAAAATAAAATAAAAAAAAAACTGGAAAAATAGGATACTCAATTTCGTCAAAAGCTGGACGATTTGAAAAGTCTTTCCATTTGTTTAAGATATCTATTAGAGAATTCCGAAGGAACGAATAGATATCGATATAAGAAATAGGTGGTATCTACCAATGCTTTCCTTTAATAATATTTATCGTGCTTGATCTTACATAAGACATTAAAACCCGAATGTTTACCAATTAAAACGCATTCATTCGAAAAAAGATATTTGAAATGACGAAGGAATACACTGGATAGAGCAAGGCAACTGGAAATGATGAAACTCCGTGTCAGGTCGGGGAAAATAGGCAAAATTCAATATTGAAGTGAGAGAAAGGAATTCATCTTTTTCATTTTTTTGTATTAGCACGTTTTTGATTGACTATGTGAACACGGAACATGGGAGAAATATTTTTTCAAGGGTTTAAAATGAAGCGTGAGATACCATATTGTTCTTTATATAATTTTAGGAATGGAAATAATTTTATGGGTAGTTCAAGAATATTTGGTCAATATTGGGTGTAGGGTAGGGTTAAGTATGCTTCTCTTTTATTAGATCTAAGCATGATTATATCTGATTATTTGATCGAAATAATTTTATCCAACCATGCTTATCTCTTATTTATTATATCCAATTTTACCAAGATATGTATGATGTAACTAATAATTATATCCAGATGTGTCTGTTTCTCGTTATTGTATCCAAGTATACTTGTATTTTATTTTCATCAAAACCACCGGGGCGCAAAAATTCTATTTGATGAATGCGACTATACTGAAATAAGGTCCATTGGCCAATTGCCACTGAACGTTCAATCATGGAAACTGGTGATAAATTTCGCTGATTATCATCATCGTCTTCCCCTCATGATGAAATATATGACCGTACATTATTTTTACGTGGCATACCACGCGAGCCGTAGAATCCTCCTGTCACTCAAAATATATTTCCGTGTTGGATGCTGCTTTGAGCAAATGGTTTGGAACCATTAGAAGCGATCGTGTATCGATAGGAATGTCCATTCTGAATTAGATATTGCCTATGTTTGGAAGACTGATATTTTCTGATATATGTTCGTGAACATAAATAGATGAAATTGCATTTATTTTGGGTAAGCGAATCTCAACAATATATCGTTTTACAAATAAATCTTTTTATGTTAATTATTTTACGTAATATGAACGTGAAAATAATGAAAATGATTACCTGGCTGTGCTGACGTAATAGTACTGTTGTCATTTGGAATGTGGTTGTATTTGGATTGTATGATGACCATCTTTATATAAGGAATTTGTTCCTCTAATTCTTTGTTTTAATACTATGTAAATGGAATATCGCCCAGACAGAAATATATGTGATTTCGGTCGTTTTTGTAAGTATAAAGTATTGCTACCAATTAATGGAAATAGTATAGAAAAACAAAATAAACTCCCATTGTTTATTTCATTTCTTAATAATACTGATCACTTTCCTCTCGAACAAATGTGACTACTAATATGCAACATTCTAAGTGACAGAGAAAAAGTGGATTCCACTTATGAAAACATCGCTTGACTATACTCTGTTTTTTTTTTACCATCTGTCCACCCGCCTGTGGTGTTTGCGTATGGTAACACTGCGTCCCGGGCTTTACATAGTTACGCTGTGTAAGTTTTAGGTAAAGAAAAGGATATCTGGGTGTACATTTGCAACTGAAAAGTGTTTTAATAATTTACTGTATGCGAATTACACCGTTAATATTCGAAATAGGATATTATTATAATTGTTGAATGTAACTCTCTAAAGCCCGGGACGCAGTGTTACCATACGCAAACACCACAGGCGAGTGGACAGATGAAAAAAAAGCCGAGTATAATCAGATACGGAGCAGGTAAAATCTTGATATTCCAAGGTCAGCGGCGAGTCGGCCCATAAATCTGCTATGATTTTCAACTTGTGGAATGTTCCGCTAAGGAAAAGGCAACTTTATTCTACCAAGGGAATAGCCACTTTATTTTCCTCTGTGTTCTGTGTACTTGTAAGTAGTGATGGGTACTTGAATGACGTAAAAGGAGTATCATGAAAGAAGGCATCATGCGACGAAATTTCGAATAGACTGGAGGAGCGAATTCTGCTATTGGGTGGTACAAACCAGTGAGTCCATATATCCCTATCGAAATTAATACAAAGAGACGCGTTTTATTAACAAGTGTATATTTTGTTCAGTGTTCTTAATTTGTCTTAACATATTTGTCTATTACAACAGTATCTCATAATTTATTAAATCTGTCGTTTTTTTTTTTTCAGGTCAGTGATGTTTGCCAAGTGTTGTAGTTACAATTTGTGGTGCTTGCAAAGTAATGATGCGTTGAAAATATATATTCATTATATAACATTTGTATCAAGCGTACTTTGGGTTGACTTTATGCACTTATAACCGTACATGTACATAAGGTAAGTGTCAAACTCGAGAGAATTACTTAAATACAATTTGCGTAGAGTGAATATTGTTTTCTTGCATTGATAAAGTACTGTTATTAGGGCATTTCTTCTACTGTCTTCACTGCTTACTGGCAGTTACAGTGCGAAGAACTGACTAGTATTAAGTGGGTATTTAACGTAATAAGATTAGGACTTCAAATTAGACACCTTTGACAATTTAGAATTAGTTTAGAACTGGCAGCTCTCATCAACATAGGATTAGGGCTTGACATTAGTAGCTCTTTTCAACGTAAGATTATTCGAATTAGTAACCGTGACAGCATAGGCTTAGGGTTTTAGATTAGTAAAACTGAGAAATATATGGTTCAGGATTCAATTAAGCAACCACTGGCAACTCGGTATTGAGACAATTTTCTAATATGCCAAAGCAATGTAGGAGTTTTAGAGCATAGGCCGAAGGTGAAATTATTCCATCGCTCACGATTCTTCAGATTACGATATCGTGAGGGTTATTCATTTTTTTTTATCTTTAACATGTTCATCCAAAATGTCCCTCAATATGAATGAGCATAAACAACCACTCACAAACACACACATATGCATACTATGTATATGAATAACTTGATCACGAAATCTATAAAACGTGAAGCTATGTATATATAAAGGAAATGCCACGGAGGAAAATGAAGGCAGTTCTCGTTTTTCATTTTCTTCCGTGGCATAATCTTTATTTATACTATGTATATATGTAGTGTATATATGTGTATGTATGTATATATGCGCACGCGCACACATGTATATATTATATAATATAAATATATATTATATATATATTTATATATATATATATATATATATATACACACAAATATATATATATAGATATGATATATATATATAATATCTACGTAACACTATCATCCTCACTAATAAGGTCTCCACCTTACAAAGGGACGAGATAATATCCAGAGCTAAGCTCTTTCAAAAAAAGATTAAATGCGCAGTCAGAACCAAATGCCTTTGATGGATATTAAAGGACTCTGCCAAACATTTGAAAGAAGCCGAACTTCAAGAAGTTCCGGACGAGAGAGAGAGAGAGAGAGAGAGAGAGAGAGAGAGAGAGAGAGAGAGAGAGCCTGATACCAAGCGTCCTTTGAACCATCGTCTAAAGAGATAAAATTCTCATTTTTTATATTTCCGCGCCAGCTTATTCTTTGTTGTAATCAAATCTTAAACAGATAGAATGAAGAGTCAGGTCGTTAAACAATTAAAAAAAAAAAAAAAAAAAAAAAAAAAAAAAAAAAAAAAAAAAACGCGTCAAGCGAGATTTCTAGATGGATATTTCCATACATGGATCGGGTACAAAAAAGGGGGTAGGGGGGACGGATACAGTGTTTCAATACATATAATAGTGAGATACCTGGGAAGAAAGTCACAAAAACTTGAATACTAGTACTACAGCCTTACTGTATAGAATAGGGAAGGTCATATTCTACGATAGTAAAGTAATTAATAGACTAACAAAAAATACACTCAAAAACGCTGCATAAAACTTAAAGAAAAAAAAAAGCTGCATTTAATAAAAGACTTCCCAATCGCAGGATAACAAATGAAATCTAAATAATGTTGGATATAAACACACACACATATATATACACACTATATACATACATAGATACATACATATATACATATATATATATATATATATATATATATATATATATATATATATGTATGTGTGTGTTTATATCCAACATTATTTAGATTTCATTTGTTATCCTGCGATTGGGAAGTCTTTTATTAAATGCAGCAATTTTTTTTTTTTAGTTTTATACAGCGTTTTTGAGCGTATTTTTTGTTAGTCTATTAATTACTTTACTATCGTAGAATGACCTTCCCTACTCTATACAGTAAGGCTGTAGTACTAGTATTCAAATTTTTGTGACTTTCTTCCCAGGTATCTCACAATTAGATGTATTGAAACACCGTATCCGTCCCCCCTACCCCCTTTTTTGTACCCGATCCATGTATGGAAATATCCATCTAGAAACCTCGCTCGACGTTTATTTATTTATTTATTTATTTGTTTAATTCTCATTGTCTAACGAACAGAGAGCTAATGCATCTTACTTAGCATAACACCTTATGTTTTTTCCCATTTAAAAGATTTATTTGTTTGCTTAATCATATTTATCTATTTACTATTTTTTGCTTTGATGAATTTTCGTCTTGCTGAGCCTCATGGCCAAAGCTGTGTTTTTTATTTATTTTTGACCGAAGGGCAGACCTGGGTCACTCATGGAGGACTATTCACCACCTGTACAGGTTGGTGTGCCGACTCTCGAAATTAATTAAATCAAGAACGTTCCTAAATAGACCAAAAACGCCCAAAGGCGGTCCCCTCTTTCCACAGGCTTAAAATTAAAACATGTATATAGAGAGAAGTGACTTTGAATTTCAGGTCTGCCTAATCAAAAACAACCATTCCAATGTCAAACCTCCCCACTACAGGGAAGGAGAGCCGTTCCAAGAAAGAAGAAGAACAGCGCAATCCATCCATCAACTGTTTCCACCCATCGTTACCATGTTCACCTATTTCGCCTTGACAGGTGTTTACCTTTTGTGTGACTCTCATTTATTTCCGTTTTTTGGGTTTATTATCCTCATCCTAATGTGAGTTTTTATCATTAATCATTCCTTTTAGCCCATAGTTCATTTTGGTGTTTTCCTTTGGCCTAATACATACGTATTTCGTTGTTAATTGGCTTGTCAAGACTGTGTACTCATCCTGACCAAAGCGACGGCCATATTTGTTGTCAGCCATAATGAACTAGGGGGTTCGCTTATATTCCTATGTTCTAAAATAAGCTAACCTAGCTTTTATATTATTTGTTGTGTGTTTTTTATTCATGTTTTACCTTTTCTAGACTGACCTAGGGTCAGTTTTGATATATGTGTTTGTAAATATCTTTGCTTTGCGGGATGTGTTTTTTATCCCTTCATGAGAGGGTAGGCTATTGTTAGGTACCATCCTCCCACACCCCACCCTCCCCTTCCTTGAGGTGTGCTCCAGCTGGTAGCCCTCCCCTCTCGGTCTCGGCCAGGGGGTGTTTGGGGTACCGTTGGTTCTCCCCCTATCAGCCTTTTGATGGTGAGTAGGAGAATCCCCGTGAGTTATCTCGTCCTTCGCGGCAGCGCTGTCTCACGGAGGGTGGTGCAGTAAAACCATATACATCTTCTCTTCTATCCAATGAACCAGGTATCTGTTCAGGATAGGTGGAAGAAGGCGGCAGGACCGCTTCCTTTAAATTGAAGGTGTATTTACTTGAGCGGCATACCATTTCATGATTGGTTTTTAGCAACGCGGCAGACATTCAGATTGCTAATGTGTGCCGCGTTGGCGATACCTCTTCTATCCTGAACCAGGTATCTGTTCAGGATAGGTGGATGAAGCCGGCAGGACCGCTTCCTTCGAGTTGAAGGTGTACTTACTTGAGCGGCATACTATTTCATGAATGGTTTTTTGCAACGCAGCAGACATTCAGATTGCTAATGTCTGCCGCGTTGGCGATACCTGATCTATCCTGAACCAGGTAGCTGTTCAGGATAGGTGGAAGAAGGCAGCAGGACCGCCTCCTTCGAGCTGAGGGTGTATTTACTTGAGCGGCATACTATTTCATGAATGGTTTTTAGCACGCGGCAGATATTCAGATTGCTAATGTCTGCCTCATTGGTGATATACCTCTTCTATCCTGAACCAGGTATCTGTTCAGGATAGGTGGATGAAGGTGACAGGACCGCTTCCTTTGATTTGAGGTTGTATTTACTTGAGCGGCATACTATTTCATGAATGGTTTTTAGCAACGCGGCAGACATTCAGATTGCTAATGTCAGCCGCGTTGGCGTTAATGACGCCTAGTGTGTATATATTTTTCTTTTGTGTTTTATTCATTCCCTTTCTACAGTTTATATTGCTTTAGTCCATTTATCAGCCTTACCTGCCGCCCCCGCCCCCCTTTTTCATAGTAGCTGCAGGATTATACTGATTGCATTTTGCTGCAGTTGCCGCGATTACAGCGGCAGGACTTTGAAGGGATTGAATACCTTGATTACATATACCCTGCCGCCCCCCCTCCCCCTTTCCATAGCAGCTCTAGGATTGCCCTAGTTACTTTTTGCTGCCGTTGCGGCGGCGGGGCTATAATTGCAATAATGCTTGTTTGCTTGCGTCGCCGCCTTATGGTTGTGCCGCCCTAAAGTTGGATGCCACCCTTGGGCGGCAAAGGATTTTTTGAAGATATAAACTCAATAGGAAATCCTTCTTCCAGAATGCCCTGCTGTGAATGCAATCACGCAACAGAGGACATAGCCCACGACTCGTGCATGGAGCAATTTGCGGCAACGTGAGGACTATGGGACAAGGGGGGGGGGGGGGGGGGGGGGGGGAGCCCGTAATTTGGCCCAACCGAAGAAGGCACCATCATGCCTTTAAGGCGCTTACTGACTGAATTATGAGTTTGGGGAAAAACTGTTCATGATGTTCATCAGAATTTAAGACACATACTGGCGCCTGGATTTGACTCTTCCTGCTGGATCTCAATCCAGGGTAGGTAATTTCTTTGTCTTTGCTCAAAAGTGTTGATTTTTTAGGTTTAGTCTCGTTTACCTGAACTATTCCTGAAGACTTTCCTTTGAACGCGTGTTGTCCTCTATACCAGATAATGGACGACTAAGAAGAGGAGTCTTTATCTGCAATTGCACAGGATGTGGCTTCCTCAAGGGCTTCTTCTCTGCCGTGAGGTGGTTCTTGAGTTGATGCATCTCGGAACCTGCCTGATGCGATACTGGAATCTCAACAACTGTAATTTCTAAGCCTTCTCCTGTGGCCTTTAAAGAACCTCCTATACATGATAAGTTTTTAAGTCTGCCGCCCTGCGTCATACTCGGCATCTAGCGCCAATCTAGATCTTGTGGATTCACACACTTTCAGGGGAAGTCGACATCCAATCCTCTGCAGCTTCTTCCCAAGGTTCTATGAAGGGTGGCTCGTCCAAAGACCCCATCTCTTCAGCAGTGACTCAAGAAGAATGTATTGCCTCTGCCGCCCTTACATAGTCGCCTCCTGGTCCCAGTTAGCCCCTTCCGCCTCAGGGGCGCCGCCCTCTCTGGCTAATTCTCAGGATACCTTGGAGATTATCCTTGGAGCAATTAGGGATACGCAACAGAGGATTGTTACTCTAGAGGAACATCCCTTTAAGAATCTAACTATGATTCCTCGTCTGACGCCACCTCTATCCAGAAGAATATTTCATTAATTAGAAACTCTCAGGAGGCACAGGTTCAAAGAGACGTGGCTCCTCCAAGAACAATGGGCATCATCCCAGTCCGTCAGGCCTATGAGGTCCTTTTTGATCGTCTTACACCCGATCCTGCTGCTATCTCAGAATGAAATGACAGGCCCCTTCCATCCCTCCAGGATTCGAAGGGGAAACAGGGCAGTAGCTCGCTGCATCTAAGAATTTCATCCCGACTCTAGTACGGGAGGAAATGACACAGGACAGAGGTAGATGAAAGAGATTTAAAAACGGCGACCCCGAGTAGGGATAAACCTGGGAAGAAGACTCCATTTCTCTCATAACATCTACGGAATACATTAAGACATTTGAGAGGGGAGAATTTTGTTCTCACGGAACCGGCCGTCTTGTTCAATTCTGACAGATTGCAGCCGCCTCCTAAGAATGCTGTTCAAGACGAGCTGGGTGCACATCAGAACTTCCTCAGCTCGTTGAACATGACCATCGCAGTGGAAGTACTAAAGTTAGTGTATCCTAGTTTTACCAGAATACTGCGCTGATTAACAGTTCCCCTAGGGCTGGTCCCAAAGGATAAGATATTTTTACGTGGCTAGGAACCAATTGGTCACCTAGCAACGGGACCTACAACTTATTGTTGGATCCGAACCACATTATATCCTAAAATTAATTTCTATCACCAGAAATAAATTTCTCTGATTTAGCGTTGGCAGAGCCGAGAATCAACCTTCGGACCACCGGATGGGTAGCCTAGTTCGAACCACTCGTCCAACGAGGAACTAATGGAAGTATCAACCAGACAGACCCCTAAAGAGGATCCTAACTCTTCAGCTCTATGCTTTGTTGAAGATGCCCTTACAGCCATGGTAGACAGCCTACAACCTCTTCGCTAGAAAGAAATATGAATTGAGGAAGCTCGCACTTCCGGGCTGTTTTATGAAAAATACTCTGGTTTTAAAGCTCCTCAGTCCAGATCCGCTTTCAAAGAACCTCTCTCATGAGGGCGCCTGGAAGGAGTAGTCACCCAAGCTGTTCATGCAGGCAAGTCAATGCTGACCTGCTTGGTTTTAGGAATCCTGCTACGAAGCGCCTTTGGTTACTCCAAGTCACTTATGATGGGATAGGAACTTCAGAAGGATTAGTGTACCAGAATCAGTACACTTCTTCATCTTCTAACAGAGATCCCTGAGGTACCTCAAGAGGTCGTGGAAAATGTAACCTCGGGGCAGAGGTATGATGTCTCCAGGTACCCCTAGATGTAACCAGTCTTCCAGGGGAGGGGTAAATCTTTTTAGAATTTGAGGGTTGGCAGGAGACTCCAATACTTTTATCAATATTGTACAAGAGATTCAGGGTCTTGCAATCATAAAGGGGCTGGATGTGGGAGTGGTGCAGTCCTCCATCACACTTCCAATTCATTCTTTCAGGCTTCAATCCACAACTCAAAGAATTTGTTTCATACATGATGAAAACCGGGGCAATAGAGGAGACGACCTCCCTCCTCTTTCAGGGCCCCTTATTTTCAGTCCCGAGAAAGATACAAAAGAAAGACTCATAATCCTGAATCCAGTACTCTCGCAACTAGTTGGGAGGAATCGTTGCTTTTGTGCCTCAAAGATTCTCTTCCAACTAGTTTGCTGGAGTTTATGATTAAGATTCATAACAAGTTATACTCTAGTGATTCAGCAAGAATTTTATTTAAATCCTTAAGAACTTTCTTAACCAATAGACCAATATCAGACTGTGTGGAACTCTTTTGTCATTTATTAGATCTAATAATATTAGTAAGATTTCAGTGGAAACTATTTTACCATTTCTGAGAAATCTTTTTAATGACAGACATTTATCTCCTACCACAATTTTAACTTATAAGTCTGCATTATCTAATCCTCTTAAGCTTGCTTTCAACATTGATGTAACGGTTCATCCATTTCCAGAATTTATGAAAGCCCTTTTTTTTTTTTTTTTTTAAATCAAACCATGATTCTTTGTACAAAATTTATTTGTCTTCAGATAAGGTTTTTAAACTTTGCATTGTCTTCAAGGTTCCAAGAGAACCCTTGTGTTAAAGATAGTTTATATATTACATTGTTTCTAATCTCATTTACTACTGAGCTCATATGAATTTCTTGATTTTTCTTCAGAGAGGGTCAGTCAGGACTGTTTCCTGATCCAAATTTTTGGCCAAGAATGAACGTCCTATTCTAGACGTGAACTGATTTTTATCACTAGACTTAAGGATGATTAAGGAGGTCGTCATCCTTTATGTCCGGTGCATAAGTTGGAGAAGTACTTGTTTAGACTTGCAATACAAAATTTTTTAACAAATTTTTGTACACCCAGAAAACCTTTCTGACATATCAATTAATAAGTTGAGACTATTTATGCGTCAATTTATTCGTTTGGGCTGATCCAGGTTCCTTTCCCAGAACTCACGATTTGAAAAAAAGTCGCAACTTCTTTTGCTTTCCTAAAAGGTATGAATAGCAAAAGAATTTGTGATCTTGTTGGATGATCTTCTATAACGTTTTCAGAAAACATTATTTGAAGGAGATGTCTATTATTTCCTCGTTCTTTTGTCGTGCTGGGTTCTGAATCTGGAATGCATATATTCATACATTTAATTAATTTGTTTTATATACGTCATTTGTTATCTATTTGTATCATAAGGTACTATTTCATATTGTGCTAAATTATTATATTTCTATTATAAGTATATTTGTTTTAGATTACAATTTATGTCTGTGTTAACAACATAATGGGGTTGATGTCATGGTGTCAACTGGATTCCTGGTATTCTACTTATTAAGTTATGTATACTTTATCTCATTTTTTTCTAGTACCGATACCTATCATTTTAGGTCTGCCTTTATTAAATTTTGAGTTTTTGTGGATTATGATTTGGTTAAGGGTTTTGAGTAAATAACTACTTGTTTATGCATTTAATTTATTCATTCTTAACAGAGTCAAGATACAGAATACTTATATTTAATTATAGTAATATTGAATATTTCTCATTAATTCGCAATTTCCAATGATATTACCTCAGGATACATCAATTAGCTATTTTTTCAGGTGTATCCCTCTTCCATCAGCTGTTTCTTTTCCCTTCCCTTTTTTCCCTTGTCATAAAATTCCCTTTTATTTTTTATGACTCTGGTAAATACTCCATGAGTGACCCAGGTCTGCCCTTCGGTCAAAAAAACGAGGTTTGACGAAGGAAAACATTATTTTGACCAAGGCAGACCTGGGTCACTCAGACCCCACCCTTCATGGTTTTCTTTCCTTTTACATTTCACACAGTTCGATAACCACTATATTAACTCAATAGTGAACATGGTAACGATGGGTGGAAACAGTTGATGGATGGATTGCGCTGTTCTTCTTCTTTCTTGGAACGGCTCTCCTTCCCTGTAGTGGGGAGGTTTGACATTGGAATGGTTGTTTTTGATTAGGCAGACCTGAAATTCAAAGTCACTTCTCTCTATATACATGCTTTTAGCCTGTGAGAGAGCCCTTTGGGCGTTTTGGTCTATTTAGACTTCTTGATAATTATTTCGAGAGTCGCACCAACCTGTACAGGTGGTGAATAGTCCTCCATGAGTGACCCAGGTCTGCCTTGGTCAAAAATAATGTTTTCCTTCGTCAAACCTCGTTTATTATTATTTGTTTATTTATTTATTATTATTATTATTATTATTATTTATTATTATTATTATTATTATTATTATTATTATTATTATTTTGCATATTCTACGTCATAAAGAGAAATGCAGTTTAGTTCTGACAAAATGTAAAGAGATGGTGAATTAGCCTCTTTCCTACACGGAAATGCATAATGCACACGAAATGCCGTAGTTAAACATTTTTAGCATTTTTACCTTTTTTTTTTTATTATTATTGTGATTTGCTGTATTTCCGTGAGATTTTGTACGTATGAACGGGCATCCTTTCCTTACCACGACACACACACACACACACACACACACACACACACACACACACACACACCAAGTGGCTTCCAATCCTACAGATGCTATTTCGAATTATCTAACGCTACAGTCTGCCACTTTGTCCCATCTACACCATCCAGTGTTAGGATGTGGGACTATTTGTATTTCTTTGTACTCCCTAAATCATTTAGCCTGTTATTAGTGTGTTTTCTTTAAGTAACAGAATTTTATAATTGCTTATTTGGTCTGTCTTTCATTTTAGGAGAATGTTAATTTCACAAGGGAAAAAACGTTAATTTTTATTTTATTTATTTATTTATTTTTTGCGCTGTAAAATCAAGTACTTGTACATTTATTAATACATCGTCATAAATATGACGAAGAACATGAAGAACCCTTTGTTCTTCCCCATTTTCAATCTTCTGCTGTGTTTCCTTCACTCCCCTCCCCCTTCTTTCTCTCCCTCTCCCTCTCCCTCTCTCCTACTCCCCCGTTACCCTTCTTCACTTATGAAATGGTAACACTCATTAATATATTAAAAAAAAATCTTCTTTGTGTCTGTTGGACTGGATTCGGTCTTCCAGAAATGAATGTAATTATGTGTCGTATTCTTTTTTCCTCTTCCCTTCTTTTGAAGTGAGGTCTCACGCTTTTATATATATATATATATTATAATATATATATATATATTATATATATATATATATATATATATATATATTTTTTTTTTTTTTTTTTTTTTTTTTTTGGGGGGGGGGGGGGGGGGGATTTTTTTTTTTTTTTTTTTTTTTTTTTGGGGGGGGGGGGGGGGGCTGTATTTTCCTGTTTGACTCGAGTTTTTTATACCTCTCTTTTGTAGCTTTTTTTTTTCCTTTTTTGAATCTCTAAACAACCACAGAGTTTCAAAGCATGCCGCACTTCAAATTCTCCTTCATATTTCATCATGTCTTTCATTCATTTAGTAATTATTGTGATGTATATTTTATCATTTAAAGAGAATCTTGGTGTTGTTGAACTGTTTTGAATATTTTTTCTTTGCGTGATTCCTTTGGCAACTGGCAATGAAATGTGAATATTCAGAATTACTGAAATGATATAATATTGAGAGGTTTTAGCAAAGCATCTTAAGATGGAATTTCTATATATATATATATATCTATATATATATATATATATATATATATATATATATATATATCTATATCTATATCATATCTATATCTATATCTACTATCTATATCTATATCTATATCTAATCTATATCTATATCTATAGCTATATCTATACTATATCTATATCTAGATATATATATATATATATATATATATATATATACTATATATATATATATATATATATATATATATAACTAAATGGACCTAACCACCAAGACGAATTACTTTAATCAAATAGCATTTGTTCCCTTAGCGTCGTGATAGAATATTAATATATTCATTTATGATAAATAAAAAAAATATAAACTGGCTGTTGCTCTGTATTGGTGTCTAACATTCCCTTAAAACTTCCGAGATACCAAACCTCTTTTCTCAACGTGTGCAATAAAACTGTTATGGTTGTCTGTTATATTGGCATGCATGCTAATATTTCCGGTCTCTTCTCCACAATGGTGTGAGCAATACTGCCTAATCCGGCCCTTAGAAGCAGGTATATTATCATATTATTATTATCATTATTATTATTATTATTATTGCTTGTTTTTTTTTTTTTTTTTTTTTTTTTTTTTTTTTTTTTTTCTCTATCACAGTCCTCCAATTCGACTGGGCGGTATTTACAGTTTGGGGTTCCGGGTTGCAATCCTGCCTCCTTAGGATCACACTCGTTCTGCATGAGTCCTGGAGCTACTTCAGCCTCTAGTTTTTTCTAGATTCCTTTTCAGGATCTTTGGGATCGTGCCTAGTGCTCCTCGATTATGAGTACGATTTCCACTGGCATATCCCATATCCTTCTTATTTTCTATTTTCAGATCCTTGATATTATGAAAAATTTTTTCCCCTCTCTTTTTCTTCACTCTGGTGTCCCCATGGTTTTGCGACATCAAATGAGTGACTACCTTTCTTCTTGACTTTGTCAATCAACGTCACGTCTGGTCTGTTTGCACGTATCACCCTATCCGTTCTGATACCATAGTCCCGGAGGATCTTTGCGTGATCGTTTTCTATCATTCCCTCAGGTTGGTGCTCGTACCCACTTATTACTGCAAGGTAGCTGATGTTTCTTGCACAGGCTCCAGTGAGGGCTTTTGACCACTGAATCATGCCTCTTTTGTACTGGTTCTGTGCAAGTGCCGGTCATTCGCTTGCTATGTGGTTTATGGTTTCATTTTTCGTATTGCACTTCCTTACATATGGGAGAGATGTTATTTCCGTCTATCGTTCTTGAACATATTCTGGTTCTTAGGGCCTGATCTGTGCCGCTGTTATCATTCCTTCAGTTCCTTCTTTAGCTCTCCCCTCTGTAGCCATTGCCATGTGTCATCGCTGGCTAGTCTTTAGTGTGTCTCATGTATTGTCCGTGCATTGGTTTGTTGTGCCAGTCCTCTGTCTGTCTGTCATTCTCCTGTCTCTGTATATTTCTGGGTCTTCGTCTACTTTATTAGTCCTTCTTCCCATGCACTCTTGAGCCACTCGTCTTCACTGGTTTTCATATATTGCCACTGCTCTGTTCTGATGTTGACGCAGTCCTCTATACTTAGTAGTCCTCTCCCTCCTTCCTTTCGTGTTATGTATAGTCTGTCCGTATTTGCTCTTGGGTGTAGTGCTTTGTGTATTGTCATATGTTTCCTGGTTTTATTATTATTATTATTATTATTATTTTTATTATTATTATTATTATTATTATTATTATTATTATTATTATTATTATTATTATTATTATTATTATTCACAAAAATCTCACTAAAATGGCGAAGAAATCCAAAATGATGCAGGTGTAAATATATATTTTCTATAAATATATACATTTCTAGAATATATATTTACATCTACACTACTGTGCATTTCTTCACTATTATTAATATTGACATTATTACTATAATTATAGCAAATTAAAAGCCACCGAATTAAAAGCCACAGTAGTGTAAACAATATATTTATGTGCGGGATTAAAAAAAGGCAACGAGAGACTTTCGGATATTATTATTATTATTATTATTATTATCATTATTATTATTATTGACTTAAAATTCAAACTCTCAGGGAATACGGCGTTCATTTGAAAGAAGTGACAGAAGATAAGAGGAAATGCGGAAGGAAGAGATTAGTGATTGGAAAAGAAACTAATAGATTAATAAATACGTAAATGATAATAAATTATGAATTACAAGGGGAATTGATGTAGTGATGCATTGTACATCATCAGGGAGACTGTTCCACTGTCTAACAGTGGGAAGAATAAAGAATATACGTATCATTTTCACTTTTAATGTGCTTTTCTGAATAAACTAAAGATCGGTCACAAAATACATAGATAAATTTAAGTAGTATTTTAGACATATGCATACCAGGTGGTATGTTCGATTTAGATATGAAATTACTAGGTTGACCACTGATGTTGAAAATGACAAGATAATACCATTTTTGGAAAAATATTTATTGCCAATAAAATAAAAGTAGTCGGGTATTATATATATATATATATATATATATATATATATATATACATATTATATACTATATATATATATATATATATATATATTGAAATATATATTATATATATAATCTAAAAATACCCGACTACTTTTATTTTATTGGCATTAAATATTTTTCCAAAAAATGGTATTATCTTGTCATTTTCAACATCAGAGATCAACCTAGTAATTTCATATCTAAAATCGAACATAACCACCTGGTATGCATATGTCTAAAATCCTTAAATTTATCTATTTATATTATATTATTATATATCTATATATAATATAAATATAAATATATATATTAATTATATATATATATATATATTTAATAGAATATTTTATATATATAGTATATATATATATATATAGTATAGTATATATATATATATATATTAATAGATATATATATATATATTACATATATATTATAATATATATATATACCGTATATATGGTATATATATATATAGATATCTATTAATGTATATATATATATATATATCTATATATATATATATATAATATATATCTATATATATATATAAAAATGTATATATTTTATATAATAATATATATCCCGATACCCACTGACTTTTTATGGGGATAAAATATTTTTTCCAAAAATGGTATTATTCTTGTCATTTTTTCCACATCAGGAGGTCACCTAGTAATTTATATCTAAATCGAACCATATCCACCTGGTATAATATATCTAAAATATAATACTTAAATTTATCTATGTAGCATATATATATATATATATATATATATAATATATATTATTTATATAGTATTATCTTTTATATATATCTATATAGATATATATATATATATATATATATATATATATATATATATATATATATATATATTAGTATATATATTTTTAATTTATTATAAATTTTTTTTAAAAATTCTTATATATATCACAAAGGAAACAGCTTAAAATATTATTAATTTATATATTATTAAAATATAATAATTTATATATAATATAATTATATAATATAATTTATAATTATAAATAATATATAATAATATATATATATATATATATAATTATGATAATAATATATATATATATAAATATATATATATATTATTATACATACATTAATATATATCCAGGAAAACAGCAGTCGTCCGAGATATATTCTCAAGGTAATTTAAAAAGGTCCAGCCCATCATCACGGCTGTAAAAAGGATTGATTCACATAAAACATGGTAAAAAGACTCATCCTAGTAAACAACATACATTTAAAATTCACAGAAAACCCACTACAATGCTAAGAAAATTACCATCTCAAGTGAAGGGAAGAAGACGAGTGATCAGAAAAAGAAGGAAAGGTTCCAAGTAAATACAGATTAGTGTTTACTAAGCGAGAGAATAGCAGTTCCAGGGGAGCAAAACACTTGCAGTAAGAAGGTTTATAACAAGGTAAACAATATTCTTGTCCAAAAGACAATAAAAACTCCTTCCTTACAGAGAGTTGGTAATCAGAATAATTGAACACAACAACATTGTTAATAGAAATTTTTGGAATGTAAATACCCAAATTAAGCAATTTTCTTTCGTGGAAATTTTTTATATGGAGAACATAGGTATTAATAGATTTATTAAAAAAGTATTTAAAAATAATGTTATCTAACATAGAAAAATTACTCGGTACATTAGTCAATAATTGTGAATGTTGTTGGGATAATTGTCTGATGATCCTGTTCTTGCTCTTGATCTCTACAACATTCCCAATTATTGACTAATGTACTGAGTAATTTTTCTATATTAGATAGCATTATTTTTAAATACTTTTTTAATAAATCTATTAATACCTATGTTCTCCATGTAAAAAATTTCCACAAAAGGAAATTGTTTAGTTTAGGTATTTACATTCCAAAATTTTCTAATAACAATGATGATGTGATGTGTTCAATTATTCTGATTACCAACTCTCTGAAAGGGAGGAGTTTTTATTGTCTTTTGGACAAGAATATTGTTTACCTTGTTATAAACCTTCTTACTGCAAGTTTTTTGCTCCCCTGGAACTGCTATTCTCTCGCTTAGTAAACACTAATCTAATGATCGATGTGGAAGGCTTTCAATCACAGCTTTATACTATACCCCATAAAACTTACAATAATTTAAAATTACAAACTGAACACCTTTTTTTAACAAAAAGGACCTAGAAATTCTGAAAAAAACTTGGAAAACAGAAAAACCTTATTATTATTAGACCGGACAAAGGTAGAGGTGTTGTTTTACTCAATAAGACTGATTACATACAGAAAGTTGAAAACATCCTAAATGACACTACGAAATTTCAGTGTTTGGGAAGTCCTGGCTTTGCCACTATCTTCCGTTGGGAGGAATAGAATCAGCCGGTTTTTGAAATCTCTCTTGGATCAGGAAATTATTAACAATGATAAGTATCAAAACGTAAGCAGCACTGGTGGTTCTTATGTTGTGATGTATGGCCTTCCTAAGGTATACAAGGAGGGTGTTCCTTTAAGACCGATTCTATCATCTTATGACGCCCCTAATTACAAGTTGGCTAAATACTTAGTACCGCTATTAACATAATTCTCTCATAATAATTATACCATTAAAAACGCTGAACAATTTAAAGAGAGAATATTGTCTCAAGATTCGGATCTTTTTATGGTTAGCCTTGATGTAGAGTCTCTGTTCACCAATATCCCTGTGAAAGAAACAATTCAAATTATTTTAAACAAGATTTTTACTAATAATATTGTTCTGTTTCATGGTTTTAATTATGACAATTTTAAGAAGCTTTTAACTTTGGCAGTGCAGGACACCGCCTTTACTTTTAATGGGAAGTCTTATGTACAAAGTGATGGTATGGCTATGGGCAGTCCTTTAGGCCCAGTCTTTGCGAATATATTTGTGTGAACTGGAGGAGCGGTTGCTGGACAATTGCCCTCTAGCTAATCATCCTCTCTTTAACTGCCGTTACGTTGATGATACGTTTATTCTTTTTCGAGACAGAGACAGGGCTGATTCCTTCTTACAATTTGCCAATTCAGCCCACCCTAATATCAAGTTTACCATTGATTATGAAAATGATAATAAGCTCTCTTCCTTAGAAATAGAAGTGTCACGTAACACAGACGGTTTTAACACCTCAATTTTTAGAAAAACGACGTTTACTGGACTAGGGACAAATTTTTACAGCTTTTGTAGTTTTAACTTTAAAGTAAACGCTTTATATACCCTCTTCCACAGGGCATATTCTCTCTCCTCTGGCTGGTCTGTATTTTACAAGGAGATTACTGTTTTACAACAATACTTCACCGATAACTGCTTTCCAGCTAAAGTTTTCTTCAAATACTTAAAAATATTTTTAATAATAAATTAATAGCGGAAAATATCAGACCAACTGCTCCTAGAATGCCTTTCTTTGCTAGTGTCCCGTTTATCAGTGATACAACGTTTTATACCCAAGTTAAACGTTTAATACGTGAACATTGTCCGGGCATAAAAGGCCAACTAATCGTAAGAAACCCATTAACTATTGGGTCTTTATTCTGTTATAAAGAAAAACTGAGCCCTCTTCTGACTTCCAATGCGGTCTATTTATTTTCGTGTCCCAAATGTAGTTTGGGAAATTATGTCGGGGCCTCACGGAGGCTTCTTAAAGTTCGCATTGATTGCCACAGTGGGGTGAGTTATAGAACAGGTGTCCGGTTGTCTTCACCAGAATTCTCGAGCATTCGAGAACATTAAAAGAATGCAAATTTAATATAGAATACAAACATTTCTAAATCATTACACGGACTTCTTCTCCTCAAGAGCTTGCTGTCTTCGAATCGCTTTCCATTAGAACAATAGTTCCAAAATTAAACAACTTAAGTACCGCTACCCCTCTTTACCTGGCATAACTATATTTACTTGGAACCTTTCCTTCTGGTCACTCGTCTTCTCCCCTTCACTTGAGATGGTAATTTTCTTAGCATTGTAGTAGGTTTTCTGTGAATTTTAAATGTATGTTGGTTATTAGGATGAGTTTTTTTACTATGTTTTATGTGTATCAATCCTTTTTACAGCCGTGATGATGGGGCTGGACCCCGAAACGTCGCTTAATAAAGCCTTTTTAAATTACCAGAAGACGTCTCCCTAGCTTCCTTGAGAATACACACACACACAACACACACACACACACACATAAACGTATATATACTTTGTTATCCATTTTCACTCATACTGGATGGATAGATTTTCCACTGAAATCAATAGACGTGAAGTTCTGATTAAACTATATTGCTTCTGACTGCATTCAAAGCGCGCCCTATATTTTTGCAGTAAACACTGATTGCATGTATCATGCATTTCAGTGACATGGCAATAAGATCAAAGGTGTTAATTGCTGTGTATTAATCCTCCCAAAATGAATTATTATTTTACTTAGAGATCTTACCATAGTATTATTTTTCCATTTATATTTCAACCTTGAGCTATTTCATGGAATAAGTCTTCACTTGAAAATCATATTTCTCTGATAAATTTTCATATTGAGAAAGTTGTTCAGATGATTCTGTTCGAAAGATCTTTAAGAAAAACTGAAAGAAGTTAGTTCAAGAGGAGGTGATTTTGATCCATCAGTTTTGCGTTCGGCGTGTCTGAGGTCTACTGAACTCGGCTGTCAAGCGAGACTTATTATTAATTAAATCCTGTATTATTTATTCGCTAATTTTATTAAGGAGCGAACCTAGATTCTTTTATTTGTCATTTCTGTTTTCGTAACGTTTAACTAACAAAATTTATACCGACAACAAAAGCAGCGATGACAAAAACAACAAGTAAAAGTTTCTTTGGCGATGTCGAGTTGTCTTTAGCGTATATTGTCGTATGAGCCGCGGCTCATGAAACTTTCAACCGCAGTCCTATGGTGGCTTGTCATATAGCGTTGCCAGACGCACGATCATGGCTAACTTTAACCTTAAATGAAATCAAAAATACTGAGACTAAACGGCTGAAATTTGGTGCGTTTGATGATTTTAGGGTGGATGATCAACGTACCCATTTGCAGCCCTCTAGCCTCAGTAGGTTTTAAGATCTGATAGCGGACAGGAAAAGTGCGGACGGACTGACAAATAGCCAATTCAATTGTTTTATTTTGCGGAAGACTAAATAGGAAAACAAGTAAAACGTCACTGGCCTTTTCTTACAACGGCGCGAAGATCTGACAGCAGGAAGCGCGGTTCCAGTTCGCCCTCGTTCTTTGAGCTTTCCAGTTTGAAGAAAACGTCAAAGGAAGAAAGAAAGAGGCGAACAAAGGTTGTCTCATTTTTTTTTCTTATTTTTATTTTTTTTTAATTTAAAGTCACTGTTCACCTTCACAGAAATCTCCCTCTAGTCTTAAGAGTAAGCTAACTGCCTGCTACTTAAGCAGTACGTACCTGGAATGAGAGATTTTACCTCGAGAAATTCTAGAAGTTTAATCGTTACTTTATGACGCAAACGAGCAGGTAATCTGATCTGAGAGAGAGAGAGAGAGAGAGAGAGAGAGAGAGAGAGAGAGAGAGAGAATGATTATCTATCAAGGCTTATAATGTTCATGGTCCATCACACCTTGGTCGTTTGAAAATTGGGGTGATGTGTTCATGTAAATTCCTTGTTTTTTTTTGTGGGGGGGGGGTGGGGGGGGGGGGGGGGGCGCGATGAAAAGATGACAAATGGAGGAGAGATATGAGTTGACTGACAGTGTTTTAAAGAGAGCAGGAAAGGTGAAACAATGAGTGAAAGAATAAGTGGAAAATTAGAGAACAGTGGGGAAAATGCTAGGTCTATAGTTAATCTGCTACGATATAAAAAGAATGGGACGGGTCTTGTTAAATCTCATTACCAATCCCACATTTACTAAATCAGCTCATGATTTTGACTTTTCGAATAGATTCAACTTCGATTCATCAACAGAAGTATTTTCCATAACATCAAAACTTTTATTGTCAGCCATAGAAAGTTACCAAAAGTTTAATTTTTCATAGCATCCACCCACCCCCCACACATAAAGATAATGGAAAAAGGTAGATTTGTGTTAACTGATATTAGCATCCACCCCCCCCCCCCACACAAATATTGATAATATAATGATAATGGAAAAATGGAAAAAAGGTAGATTTGTGTTAACTGATATTCGATTC
>NC_087209.1:11144001-11159131 GCF_015104395.2 Macrobrachium nipponense | reverse complement strand
ATGAAAGGGGTAGTTTATTCCAGAGACTTGCATATTTTTAATGAGGAGGAGATTCTCCTAAAGGTGTATCCTTGTGTATCTCATGTAAAAAAATTGGGAGGGGATGCAGCTATGCTTTTAACTTTCTCCTCCAATTACTTGCCCGATACCATCAATGTTTCTTGGCCATGAGAGGATTGCAAGTCAAAAAATATAAAAAAAAAAGAAACCCTAAACAATGTCGCAAATGTTTCGAATATGGCTACATTCAAGACTCATGTGGGAACAATAAGAGATGTTCTGTGTGCTCATCCGAGCATGAAAATTTTGGACAAGTGTGAAGCAGGCCGTAGTGTTTCCAGTGCAAAGGTGATCATTCTCCAAACAGTAGGACTTGCCTCAGATACAGGTTTGAGCAAGATCGTTGGCAGTGGCTGTTAATGAACATCTCAGCATCAGTGCAGCAAAGCGTGTGGTAATGGGGGCTAATAAGAATGCCAACTCTACCTATGCTTCTGTAATAAATTTGATGAAGAGTTCTAGCAATGAGAGGCCACCAGTAATAGAATCTAACAGTAAGCATCGGAAACCTGTTTCTCCTTGCACAGGAAACAATAATCGGAAACTTATGTCAGCAAGTGCTTTGAAGCCCATACTAAAAATAAAAATTTTCTTCCAAAAGCATGACAATTTATCCTCTCAAGCTGATACAAATGTACAAAAGTTGCAAATTCAGCCCCTAAGCAAAGTTTAGAAACGTCCACAAATAATAATATCACCAAGAAGCAACCAAAGGAGTGGTCCAAACTAGAGAGATCTAGCTGGGATCCATCAATTATCACAGTCGCCTAAGAAACATGATAAAACTAAAGCTGCGCCCACCAGGATGCGTATAAGAAACATCCCCGAATAATGAAAGTTTTATCATAAAAACTTCAAATGGGTACATGTTCTGGAAGATATCTCTCCGCCAAGGAAGAATAGTTCTGAAAGCAGATCCAGTTCAAAGACATGCAAGTTCTCATCAGATTGCAGCCCCCCAAGACTAATAAGCAGAAGTGATGCACATAATCACAATAAAAATCCTGAGCATCAGCCTCGAATTCAGAAAGCTGTTTGTCAGCCAAGAACCCTGATCTCTGATAAAGATGAAAAGGGATCAAGAAAACAATCTCTTATTAAGAAGAATTTTCCTCTCACCTAGGATCAGTACTTCAGGGGAAGTAGTACATTACCACCTTAACATTCAAGTTCGATGTCCTTCAGTGGAACTGGAAGGGTCTCAGAGCCCGGACAGAAGACTTTGAAGTTTTAGTGCATGAATTCAATCCAGGGATTGTATGCCTGCAGGAGACTATGTTAGGTAACTCTCCTTATAATCGTGGAATTGATTATGCTATTTTTAACTCTTTTCCCCCAATTGGTGATTGTGCCCATGGAGGTGCTGCAATTATTGTTAATAAATCTCTGCAGCACTCCACAATACAATTAAATACAACTCTACAAGCTGTTGCTGTCTCAGTATATTAGACACAAGGATAAACGGTTTGTTCATTATACCTCCCACCAGACCTTTCTTTTAACATTAGAGATATTCAGTCCTTGATTAACCAACTTCCCGCTCCTTTTTCTATTAGGAGATTTCAATGCCCAACAACCCCTTGGGGAAGTCGGTGTTTAGACAGCAAAGGAAAATAATCGAGGACCTTATTGACACGAATGATAACGCCCCTATATAATAATGGGTCAATGACCTTCCACAGCATTCATAATAATCATCTCTCTGCACTGGACCTTAGTATGTCCTCAACAAATATCCACCTTGACTTTAACTGGTCTGTTAATGAAGATTTGAATGGAAGTGGTCCATTACCCGATCCATCTGAAATATGTTGTAAATGCTCCATCTGAAACATTACCTAAGTGGAAGGTAGAGGATCCTGACTGGGACAAGTTCAGTAAAGGAGTCAATCTAGATAGAGAGTTTGAGTCCTTTCATTCTCACCTGGATGCCTATGACTACTTCATTGAATCCACTCTGAAAAGTGCTGAGGGCTCGATTCCCAAGACAAAAGGTAAACCTCATAGGCCTGCAGTTCCCTGGTGGAATAAGACATGTGGCATTCTGAGGAAAGTCACTAGGAAGTGCTACTGATGATACAAAATAGTGGCTCCCCTCAGTCTAAATAATCTATAATCATGCATTACGCCAGCAGTGGCGCTTCTACAAAAAAGCCAAAAGAGAAAGTTGGCTTTACTATATCAATGGAATCAATTCCAAATCTCCATTGAGAGTGGTGTGGCGCAAAATCAGAAACTAAGTGGAAATTTGTTGCGTCACCATTACCCCTCATTAAAAGTCTAATAACACTCTGATCACAGAGCCCACCTGAAGTTCCCAATGAGCTGGGGAAAACACTTTTCTCAAGTTTCCAGCCCTGACAATTATTCTCTGGAATTTTTAAAGAATTCGGAATGCCGAAAATATGACTGAAATTTGAATCTGGAAATCTGAACCACTCCATCACAAATTTTCCTTAAGAGAATTTCGGGAGGCACTCTCTTCAACTGAATCAGCAGCTCCAGGGGGTGATTCAGTTTTTTATATGAAATGATTAAACACCTCCAGATGATGCCAAAAATTATCTACTCAAGATTATAAACAAAATATGGGAAACTGGAATTTTACCCAAGGACTGGAAAATATCCATAATTGTTCCCATAAAAAAGCCTAATAAAGATGCTTTTTTCCAAGCCACCAGCTATATACCAATAGCTCTTACCAGCTGTGTGTGTAAGCTGATGGAAAAAATGATAAACACCAGATTAGTTTGCACCTGGAAAGAAAAGGACTAATATCTCCATTTCAATTTGATTTCAGGAAAAATCGTTCCACCCTTGATCCCTTGCTGAGGCTGACCCAATCAAATCCAGCAAGGATTTGCCCAAACAATGTCAGAACTATCGGTGTATTTTTCGACCTTGAGAAAGCTTATGACACTACTTGGAGAATTGGTATCATAAAACAATTGCACAAGATGGGCATATGTGGAAGAATGATTAAATTTTTATATTCCTTTTTAACAAAGAGATTTTTTAAGGTTAGAGTGGGCAACACACTCTCCCAAACTTTTGTGCAGGAGGAGGGTGTTCCACGAGGAAGCGTTTTAAGTGTAACACTTTTTTCAGTGGCAACAAACAATATAGTTCAACAAATATCATCACCTGTTAAATGCTCACTTTTTGTTGATGACCTTGCAATATACTGCACAGGATATGATGCCTTGTCAGAATGTAAACATCTGCAAAGGTCTGTTAATGCCATTACAAAGTGGGCTGATGAGAATGGTTTTAAATTCTCCTCCTCTCTAAAACAGTTTTTGTAAGATTTACTAGGTGCCAGCGTGTGGAAGAGGTTCCCACACTTAGTTTGAAAGGATCTATCATTCCCTTATGACAATGAAGTGAAATTTTTGGGAATGACCATTTACCAGAAATTGACATGGGCCAGCTACATAAACGCCTTAAACATTAAGGTTAAACAATCTCTGAATATTTTAAAGGTTGTTTCTGGGTGGGAGTTGGGGAGCTGATAAAAAATCCCTGCTGAGACTATATGACTCGTTGTGTAGATCCAAGCTAGACTATGGCTGTCAGATTTATTCCTCAGCTTGTCAAACCAGGCTGAAGGAACTAGACGTTGTACACAATATGGGGCTGAGAATATGCTCAGGGGCTTTTAGAACTTCGCCTGTTGAAAGCATATATGTTGATACTAACCAACTTCCCCTTGATCTGAGAAGGCAAGAACTAGGATTAAGGTACATGGCTAGAATTAAAAGTGCTCCCAAAAATCCCTCCTTCCAGGTGCTGAGGGAAGCAGACTCACGGGTTTTTTCTGGTATAAGAGCCTCTAGACCATTCCAAGTTAGACTAAATGAAGATGTTAGGGGTAATCATTTTAAATCCCAGAAAGTCATGGAAGTAAAACATCCTGTGTATCCTCCATGGCTTATTCCAGAAGCATCCGTGTGCAAAAAAGCATTTAACAAAAAAGACTGTCCTGAGGAAGAGATTGGAGGGGAAAAATTCCTGGAGCACGAAACTGTCCATACTAATGTGACAAAAATATATACGGATGGATCAAAGTCAAGTAGTGGTGTTGGCTGTGCAGTTATCCTTGGTGATACAGCATATACAGCTAAACTACCTGACTTTGCATCCATATTCACAACAGAATTAACAGCCATAGTCTCTGCCCTGGATATAGTTGTTCAAAGTAGCGACACTAATTTTGTCATTACTATGATTCCAAAAGCACTTCAGAAGCTATTAAAAAATTCAATAGCTTCCATCCGTTAGTTCAAAAAGTTCAGGAATCGCTCCTCCATTTGTATTATTTGCGTAAATCTGTCTCTTTCTGTTGGGTCCCTTCACATGTGGGGATTTGCGGAAACGAGTTGGCAGATAGGGAAGCGAAAGCTGCTAGTGTCTCCTCAGAAACAGCCGTTAATAAAGTGCCTCATACAGATCTAAAAGGTCCTTTTAGGTCTTATATTTTAAGCAAATGGCAAGAAAGATGGACTTCTCCTTATCTTGCCAATAATAGAAAGTACAGAAATATTAGAAATAATATATTGCCGTGGCCTTCGTCTTTCCAGTCTGATAGACAAACAGAAATAGTTTTAAGCAGACTGAGGATTGGGCACACTTATTTGACCCATCAGTAAATTTTAGAAGGGGGCAGGCTCCCAGAGTGTGCTTTTGCGGTGGCGAGATGCTAACAGTGGAGCACATTCTGGTTGCTTGCCCCCAGATATTTTAACCAGAGAGAGATATCTTAGGGGGGGTAAATCCCTTTGTGATATTCTGGGAGATGAAGCAGATAATTCTGCTCTCATCTCCTTTTTAAAGTCTATAAAAAATTTTAATAACATTTAATTATTTTTTATCTATCACATCATAGATATATATATTTATTTATTAAGCATTTTCTTCATTCATTTCTAATTTAATTCATTAATTTCTCATATGGTAATTATATATGAACCATTTTTCTTCATACACTTATTAACTCATTTATAATGTAATTTATTTACTCTCCATTACGGCGCTGAAAGGCTTCTTTGGGCCCAGTGCCTGGGCTTTGGCCCTAAAACTCTCACATACATCCAACAATTCTGATGAAAATCGTAATCAAAGTGGAAATTGTAAGTGACTTGCTAACATTTCTCTTACAATAAATGATGTAATCCCAATAGTGAAGTCTGTCATAATTAAACTTTCATTATTAGTGCTTTTGTTTTATTGTTTCTGTTGAACAAAATAGATGGTTCAGATCACCAATAAATAATGGTTTAAAATTATAATCCCGCTCCTGTTTAGATTCTAGCTTTTCTTTTGTGCACGATGAACTCACCCGTTTTATCTCTTAGTAGTGTAAAGGACTCCCTTGATATCTGGGATTAAGTAAAAATCCCCTTGACTTGAAATTCAAGCTTACAAAGAATACGGTGTTCATTCGAAAGAAGTTACAGAAGATAATGGGAGATAAAAAAAAATATACAGTAATCACGACACGGCGTGGCTGTCCCAAAGAAACGGGCCTCACAAATCATATAAGAAAGCTTAATAATTACAGAGGCAGAGGCTCCAGTGTTCAGAGACAATCGGGGTTTAGAGGCTGATGAGTTACATAGATGCTATGCGGGGCTACGGGGGTTGGGGGTGGGGGGATGCTGGTGGGTGGGGCGGGGGTGGGGGGGGGAGGGTGAAGATGATCCCTTCATTTGGGCAATGAGGTCATTAATTTTCATTCACCGTTATTTGTGGACAACCAGGATCAGGCTATGCTTATGAGTTTGCTTTGTCTGATGCCGATTGATTTCAGCTGCATATCGTTGCGAAGAGAGAGAGAGAAATTAGCCCACTATATATAATTACGTAATTACCCATAGACCAATAAATAACAGTAAAGAAAGGAGAGAGAGAGAGAGAGAGAGAGAGAGAGAGAGAGAGAGAGAGAGAGAGAGAGAGAGAGAGAGAGAGAGAGAGATAGGCCATTATCAATAATTACGGAATTACCAAACATAAACTTTTCAGTTTTTTCTTCTGAAGATTGAAAAAGAAACCCACAAAATCACTTTGTAACTTGTTTACTTTTAAGTATTTTAGTAAAATTAAATGTGAATACTTAGAAGTAAACAAACGAATACAAAGGGATTTTGTGGGTTTCTTTTTCAATTACGGAATTACCGATACGGCCATTAATGACTGTATACAAAGGGAGGAGAGAGAGAGAGAGAGAGATACTTAGCACTATAGTAATAATTACTGAATTACATATACGGCCATCACTGACAGTCAATTACATATACGGCCATCACTGACAGTAAAGAAAGAGAGAGAGAGAGAGAGAGAGAGAGAGAGAGAGGTTGTTTTTTTAAAGGAAAACATCCGGAAAATAGTAAGTATATCTTAGTTTTACCAGACCACTGAGCTGATTAAACAGCTCTCCTAGGGCGTGGCCCGAAGGATTAGATATTTTTACGTGACTAGGAATCAATTGATTACCTAGCAACGGGACCTACAGCTTATTGTGGAATCCGAACCACATTATATCGAGAAAGGTATTTCTATCACCAGAAATAAATCTCTCTTGTTCCACGTTGGCCGGGCCGAGAATCGAACTCGGGCCACCGAATTAGCAGCCGAGTGCGAAGTTCACTTGGCCAACGTGGGACCGGAAAAATAGTAAGTTGCTATTATTACTTATACGGGTGAGCTATACGAGAAATATGGGTTGTTGGTCCATAGAATAAAGAAGAATGAAAGAAAAAGAATATGTAGAAAAATAAAGAAATTAAATATAATATATTATTATATCATATTATAATATAATTACATATAAAATATATATAATATATATATATATTATATATATATATTAAATATACATTATATATATATATTATATATATATGTGAATAATCATCACATCGAACCGTGATTCATTATATATCATTCAAGCTACAAATGGTCTTTAATATCTAAATTCACTCTACCTCCCAAATGATATATTTTATATATGTACCGAAGAGGAATTTTTTAGTTGTAATAATAATCGTCCCCCCATGGGATCGAACCACTGTCCAAGTGGACGAGGACGAAATCAGGACAGTCAGTGACCGCTATCCCAATCTAGCCAACAGAGACGCTATAAGTTCATATCGATTCTGACCTTACAAATCACCCTCGAACTCGGTGCTTTCGTAATTAGAATCGATATGAAACCCCATCTACCATGTTAGCCAATTCGAGCATTTGACAGCACGTAGCCTTTTTGTTATGAATTTATCACATCGAACCGTGATTCATTTATATATCATTCAAGCTACAAATGTCCTTTAATATCTAAATTCACTCTACCTCCCAAATGATATATTTTCATATATGTACCGAAGGGGAATTTTTTAGTTGATAATAATTTCGTCCCCATGGGATCGAACCACTGTACAAGCGGACGGGGACGAAATCAGGACAGTCTCTGTTGGCTGATTGGATAGCGTCACTGACTGTCCTGATTTCGTCCCCGTCCACTTGGACAGTGGTTCTATCCCATGGGGGGACGAAATTATTATCAACTAAAAACTTCCCCTTCGTACATATATGAAAATATATCATTTGGGAGGTAGAGTGAATTTAGATATTAAAGGACATTTGTAGCTTGAATGATATATAAATGAATCACGGTTCGATGTGATAATTATTCATAACAAAAAGGCTACGTGCTGTCAAACGCTCGAATATGGCTAACATGGTAGACGGGGTTTCATATCGATTCTAATTACGAAAGCACCGAGTTCGAGGTGATTTGTAAGGTCAGAATCGATATGAACTTATAGTCTCTGTTGGCCTGATTGGATAGCGTCACTGACTGTCCTGATTTCGTCCCCGTCCACCCTTGGACAGTGGTTCGATCCCATGGGGGGACGAAATTATTATCAACTAAAAATTCCCCTTCGGTACATATATGAAAATATATCATTTGGGAGGTAGAGTGAATTTAGATATTAAAGGACATATGTAGCTTGAATGATATATATATGTGTATATATATGTATATATATATAATACTATATATATCTATAATATATATATATAAATGTATAGTGTACTACGTATATAGTATGTATATGTATGTATATGTGTGTGTGTATAATACACACACACACACTTCATAAATAATGAAAACATAATTTATAACCGTCTGTGTTTTTCTTGAGAAGGCTAATGGGTAGGATTGAGCAACCCTGTGTATGACCTGCGTAAATGAAAATAATGATTTCTGAGTATTTTCTTTGAAGTTAAAAATAATGAAAGTGAGCAAGCGACCAGAGACATATAATAATAACTAATAATAATAATAATAATAATAATAATAATAATAATAATAATAATAATAATAATAATAATAATAATAAGGAAACCCCGAATTTAAATAAAAAACAAACTCATTTCATTTGTTTTTTTTTTTTCCCTCTGACAAGAGTTTCCGCTACATTGGACAATATTGCTCTTTCGCAATGCACAACTTAAAGGGAAACTGGATTTAGATTTGCTTGTTTGTCGAGCTGGCTTTCAGCCAAGATGTCTGGTAAAAAAAGAAAAAAAGAAACAAAGTTTCATCTCTTTGAATATCGTTAAATCTCTGTCTTTTTCGCCGGTGGGAAACAATTGAATTATTTATTCGTTGGCGAAGGAAAATGTCTTAGTGAAACTTGATAATCTGCAAGTCATTTTCCGATCTTTCTTTGTTTGTTAAGATTTTACTGTTTCTCTCTCTCTCTCTCTCCCTCTCTCTCTCTCTCTATCTATATATATATATTATATATATATATATATATATATATATGATATATAATATATATATATATATATATATATATATATATATATATATATATATATATTATATATATATATATATATATATATATATATATATATATATATATATATATATGTAATATATATATATATAATATATATATATATATATATATATATATATATATATATATATATATATATATATATATATACTATATATATATATATGTGTAATATATATGTATATATATATATATATATACATATATATATATATATATATATTATATATTATATATATATATATATATATATATATATATATATATATATATATATTATAGATATATATATATATAAGATATATATAATATATATATATATATATATATATTATATATATATATATATATATATATATATATATATATATATATAGTATATATATATATATATATATATATATATATATATATTATATATATATATAGATATATATATATATATATATATATATATATATGACTGATAAAAATGTTCTGTTATAACAGAATTCCATCTAATGAGACGAGCTCATAAAAACACCAAAATATATAGAGAAAAATACTATATTTCAGAGACTGCTGTCTCCCTCTTCATCTACCTGAAGAGAGAGACAGCAGTCTCTGAAATATAGTATTTTTTCTCTATATATTTTGGTGTTTTATGGGCTCCTTTTATTAGATATATATATATATTATATATATATATATATATATATATATATATAGATATATATAGATATATATATATATATATATATATTATATAATGTTACTCTATTATTTGCGATATCAGTGTGGTGAGGTGCTAGTAAATGATTTGCTGGCCATGATTTGTAAGGGATGTCTGGACGATGGGAATTGTTACCAAGGAATGGGAGAGAGAACTGGCGTAGGTATAGACAAAGAAGAGAATGTGCGAATCAGGTTTTTTATATAAAGCATTGTGTGAAAAATCTCAAAGTTAAGGGATGAAGATGTTTGCAACTCACGGACCGAGCTGTAGTTCATGAATATACTCGATAAAGACCGGAAAATAATTCATGGCATACTCGATAAAGACTGGAAAATGCAAAGGATATATGGTGTAAAGTATAAGTAGCTGAGAGAAATTAATAACTTTTCATTTTCTTATTTTCTAAAGCAGCAAACCACATGGAGAAATTAGTTTGAAGGGAGAATAACATCTGCTGCAGCTAAATCAGCAGTAATCTGCTTTCAGATAATCGCCTAGAGTAGAGATAAACTCGATATGTATTTGCCTTTGAATAAAAAGAAAATATGTTGTCCTTTTGCTTTCCCAGAGTTTGCAAAAACTCTTTAATCAGCGTTTTCTTACGCACTTTTATTCTAATACATATGAAAAATCGAAATGAAAAACGTTGACTTATCTTTCGTCCTCCTTTGACAATTCTTCGTCCCCCCACCCCACCCCCGAAAAAAAGACAATTTAAAAACTCTTCTTCGCGCCCCCCACCCCCCCAAAAAAAGACTACTTTTGAAGACGCAACTTCCTGGTGAATTCGAACTTCCAAACTTCCAGTCTAATCTACCGAATCGGTATTTGTCCCGAAGCAGAAAAAAAAATAGCTCAACTCTTGAGTCAACTTTAATCGCGTTGCCTCCCATTAAATCTTTTTTTTTTTTTTTTTTTTTTTTTTTTTTTTCATTTCCTCGGGAATAATTGAGTCCCCTATTTTGTTGCGGCGCTCTCCGGATTTTTTGTGTGGAAAGTTTCTGAATTGGGAGTTTTCAGAATCTGTTTTAATGGAAGGGTTATTTCCTTTCTTGTCCGAGACATAAATGTGAGTAATTTCTGTTTGAAATATCTAGATTATAAATATGGATAGATAGCCAGATAATTAATAGATATAAATATGAATGATAGCCAGATAATTAATAGATATAAAGATGAACAGATAGAGAGATAATTATAAATATAAATATGAATGATAGCCAGATAATTAATAAATGTAGATCTGAATGATAGCCAGATGATTAATAGATATAAATTTGAATAGATAGATAGATATTATAATTATAAGATATGAATGAATGAAGCCAGGTAATTAATCGATATAAATATGAATGATACCCAATAATTAATAATAGAATAAAAATATGAAGTGATAGCCCAGATTAATAGATATAAATTTGAATAGAATAGATAGATAATAATTATAATATAGATATGAATGATAGCCAGGTAATGAATCGATATAAATATGAATGATACCCAGATAATTAATAATAGATATAAATATGAATGATAGCCAGATAATTAATAGATAAATATCAATAGATAGATGGATAATTATAAGTATAAATATGAATGATAGCCAGATAAATAATAGATATAAGTATGAATGGCTAGCCAGATAATTAATAGATATAAATATGAGTAGATAGCCAGGTAATTGATAGATATAAATATGAATAGATAGGCAGATAATTGAATAGATAGAAATATGCAATAGGTAGCCAGATAATTAATTAAGATATGAGAAATATGAGTAGAAAGCCAGGTAATTAATACATATAAATATGAACAGATAGCCAGATAATTAGTATATATAAATGTGAGTAGATAGCCAGATAATTAACTAATATAAATATGAATAGATAGCAAGTTAATGAATATATATATTTAGATATGAATAGATATCAAGATAATTAATATATATATAAATGTGAATGATACTAGAGAAAACTAATATATATATGAATATTATATATATATATGTATATATATATATATATATATATATGTATATATATATATTATTAATATATATATATATATATATATATATATATATATATATATTATATATATATAGTATATATATATATATATATATATTATATATATATAGTATAAGTGATATATATATATATATATATATATTATATATATATTATATATAGTATATAGTATATATATATATATATATTATATATATATATATATATATATATATATATATATATATTATATATATATATATATATATATATATATGAATGCTTGCCAGATAATTAATAGATATATATGAATAGATACCTAGGTAATTAATAGATATATGTATGATAGAGTAGCCAGGTAATCAATAGATATAAATATGAATGATAACCAAATAATTAATAGATACAAACTATGGACAGATAGCCCGGTAATTAATAGATATAAATATGAATGATAGCCAGATAATTAATAGATATAAATATGAGTAGATAGCTTGGTAATTAAAAGATGTAAATATAAATAGATAGCCAGATAATTAATAGATAAAAATATGAATTGATAGATAGATAATTATATAAATATGAATAATAACCAAATAAATAATAGATATAAGTATGAATAGCTAGCCAGGTAATTAATAGGTATAAATATGCTTAGATATCCAGGTAATTAATGGATATAAATGTGAGTATATTGCCCAGGAAATTAATAGATATAAATATGAATAGCTAGCCAAAGATAATGAATGGAGAATAGATGTAGCCAGGTAATTAACAGAGATAAATATGAATGATAGCCAGATATTTAATAGATATAAATACGAGTAGATCGCTAGATAATGAACCGATAAAAATATGAATAGATAGCCAGATAATTAATGGATATAAATATGAATAGATAGCCAGATAATTGATAGATATGAATATGAATGATAGCTAGGTAAATGATAGATATAAAATATGAGTAGATCGCCAATTTTCATAACTAACCTTTAATTCTGTTGCTGGGTGAATGAAGCAATAACTCTTATGGAAGGCCCATCTTTGTTAATCACCCCAACTCTCTCTCTCTCTCTCTCTCTCTCTCTCTCTCTCTCTCTCTCTCTGTCTATCAGTTCATCATTGCGGCTTATCAGCTTACTTCTGCTACTCTCCGAATTCATTCGATTCAGCAGGAAAAACTTCTTTTAGGGAAATAGATTGTTATCAGTCAGAATTGTTTCGACTTATGAATTTGGAGGATCGGGAAAGAGGAATTAACGCTTTCAGGGTTCGCGTAGAATAGGTAGGTTTATGCCTTTTAAACAGGTATGGAAAAGTGTTTGAAGTTCTATTGTATCTATGTATAATATATATATATATATATATATAATATATATATATATATATCTATATATATATATATATATATATATAATATATATATATATAATATATATTATCATATATATATATATATATATAGATATATATATATATCATATATATATATATATATATATATATATATATATATATAGATATATATATATATATATATATACATATATATATATATATATATATATTACACATGTATTAATAGATACATATATGATACAGCTAAACACCTATCATTTCAAAAAGAACAATTACATTACACTGAACTCACTCTAAAAAAGTCACAGGAAAAAAGAAGGAAGAAGAGAAAAAATAGGGTGACACCTGTAGGGGAAAGGAAAGCGTTTGACTTCCCGCTCCTTCATTTCATTTATCTCCGGTGCAAGAGGTGGTGTAACTGAGTCTTCGTCTCTCAAGAATTCTATTTCCATCAGAATTCTATTTCCACCAGGAATTTTACGTCCACCAGGAATTCTATTTCCACCGAGAATTCTATATCCACCGAGGTATTCTATTTCCACTGAGAAACTCTATTTCCAACGAGGATTTCTATTTTTACACGAGGATTCTATTTCCACTGAGAATTCTATTTCCAACCGAGGATTGCTATTTCCACCGAGGAATTCTATTTTACACCGAGGATTCTATTTTCCACCCCTCACCAATTCAATTTCCACCGAGGATTCTATTTCCACCGAGGATTCTATTTCACCGAGGGGGGGGGGGGGGGGGGAACTATTTTTCCACCAAGGTATTGCTATTTCCACCGAGGATTCTATTTCCACCCGAGGGATTTTTTAATTTCCACCAAGGATTCTTATTTCCACCGAGGATTCTATTTTTCCACCAAGGAATTTCGATTTCCACGGAGGATTCTATTTCCACCAGAGATTATATTTCCACCAGGAATTTTACGTCCACCAGGAATTCTATCTCCACTAGGAATTCTATTTCCACCGAGAATTCTATTTCCACCGAGGATTCATTTCCACTGAACTCTATTTCCACTGAGAACAATCTATTTCCACGAGGATTCTATTTCACCGAGGAATTCTATTTCCACTGAATTCTATTTCCACCGAGGATCTATTTCCACCGAATTCTATTTCCACGAGGATTCTATTGCACCAAGGATTCTATTTCCACGAGGATTCTAATTTCCACCGGGATTCTATTTTCCACTGAGGATTTCTATTTCCACCGAGGATTCTATTTCCACCAAGGATTCTATTTCCACCGAGGATTCTATTTCCACCAAGGATTCTATTTCCACCGAGGATTCGGGAATTCTATTTCCACCGGGAATTCTGTTTCCACTGGGAATTCTATTTCCACCGGGAATTCTATTTCCACCGAGATTTTTATTTCCACCGGGAATTCTATTTCCACCGAGAATTCTATTTCCACCGAGAATTCTATTTCCACCGGGAATTCTATTTCCACCGAGAATTCTATTTCCACTGGGAATTCTATTTCCACCGAGAATTCCAGATTTCCACGGGAATTTTATTTCCACAGGGAATTCTATTTTCCACGAGAATTCTATTTCCACCAGGAATTTTTTTTATTTCCACCATGAACATTCGGATTTCCATTTCCACCCGAGAATTCTATTCCACCGAGATTCTATTTCCACGGAAATTCTATTTTCCCCAACCGAGGATTCTATTTCCACTAGGATTTTTTGTTTTATTTACCACCGGAATTGTATTTCCACTAAGGATTCTATTTCCACCGAGAATTCTATTTCCACCGAGAATTCTATTTCCACCGAGGATTCTATTTCCACCAAGGCTTTTATTTCCACCAGGAATTCTATTTCCACCGGGAATTCTATTTCCACCGGGAATTCTATTTCCACCGGGAATTCTATTTCCACCGAGAATTCTATTTCCACCAGGAATTCTATTTCCACTGGGAATTCTATTTCCACTGGGAATTCTATTTCCACCGGGAATTCTATTTCCACCGGGAATTCTATTTCCACCGCGAATTCTATTTTCACCGAGAATTCTATTTCCACCGGGAATTTTATTTCACAGGGAATTCTATTTCCACCGAGAATTATATTTCCACCCGGAATTATATTTCCA
>NC_087209.1:11121501-11136501 GCF_015104395.2 Macrobrachium nipponense | reverse complement strand
TTATTTACAAAAGTGCCTGTAGATGACATACTTGAATATTTGGAAGAGGAATTAGAGCGTCATGACATTCCCTTAAGTGTAGAAAATCTCATTAGTCTCATAAGGTTATGTATCAAAGATAGTAAATTTTGTTTCAATGGGGAATTTTTTGTACAAAAGTTTGGCATGGCCATGGGTAATCCCTTTATCTCCTGTCCTTAGCAATTATTTACATGGTTAATTTTTTGAGACAAAACTCTTACCAAGAATTTTGCCCCAAAAAGTTATTTGGTTTAGATACGTGGATGATATCTTCTGTATTTGGCCAGTTCACGAAAACCTCCAGGAATCCTTAATAATCTCAATAATTTAGTCCCTTCTATAAAATTTTACTGTAGAGGAAGAAAGAAATTGTAATTTGAATTTTCTTGATGTAACTGTCCATAGAAATGATAGAAATTTCAACCTTTTCAGTCTTTCGAAAATCAACTAACTATTGCCTCTTTTGTTCATTACCTACTCAATCACCATTCAAAAATGTTAAATTCTGTTTTTTCTGGAGTTTCCTAGGGCTTAACGTGTCTGTAGCCCGCAGTTTATTGACGCTGAAATTAAAACTATTATGATATTGCATTGAAACTTAAATACCCAAGGAACTTTTGTAGATGTGGCATGGAAAAAGAGCTAGAAAAAACATTTTATTCAACTGACAAACTTGAATTTAGTAAGCATAACATTCTAAAATTTACCTTATGATGAAAGGTTTTTTAGATATTCCTAGAATTTTAAAGCTTTTTAACATAAATGTTGTTTTCAGTAATATTAATATCAAGAGTTTAGTAATCAAACAAAAATTCTCCTAAAGATCTTCCGGGCTGCATATATGAAATTCCTTGCAAAAAGTGTGATAAAATCTATTACGGACAGACTGGCAAATCTCTTTCACAGCGTCTTAAGCAACATCAATATTCTGTGAGAACTGGGCAAATATCGAATGCATTATTTGTACATATGAGAGATTTAGACCATCCTATTAACTGGAGTCAAGCAAGAGCCTTAGTCCCCATGTAATGACACAGTTAAAAGGAATATCATTGAATCTTGTTTATCAAGTCAAATAATAGAAATGTTCTAAATTTAAGTCTTGGTTATTTAAACTTGATGCTTTTCATAATGAAAAAGTTGTAGATAAATATAAGCAACAAAATTAATATATCAGTTTTACATGTTTTGGACTGTAAAGATACTTTGTAATTTCGGTTAGGGTCAGAATCTGTTTAAGTTTGTGACCGTGTGATATCCGATAATCCTGGATTATCCCTTTTAATTTTTACCCTTTTGATAATTAACCATCTGGTATTCCTGATCTTGTTTGTACCTGAGGCCTTCCTCTCCGATTGTACTTTAGTAGCTCCTTGACGATGTCTGAATAAAGACGAAAGCGCTTGGATTCCTGACTTTCATTTCCCGTGGTATTCGCTATATATATATATATATATATATATATATATATATATATATATACATATATATATATATATATATATATATATATATATATATATATATATATATATATATATATATATATATATATATATATATATATATATATATATATATATATATATATATATATATATATATATATATATATATATATATATATATATATATATATATATATATTATATATATATATATATATATATATATATATATATATATGTATATATATATATATATATATATATATATATATATATATATATATATATATATATATATAATATAAGTGTGTGTGTGTGTGTGCGTGTGTCTTAATATTTCTTTTCTTTCAACCTGTATAATATGAAAGTTTGTTTGTGCGATAGTTTAAGAAATGCTTTCCAATCTACTGGCTGGGACGTAGTCTCCTAAATAGGACATTCCACTGTCTTTCGCTTATGTTCCCCTCCACACACACACATAGTAGATATCCTTTCGCCTAACGCACTCAAGTACGCTTTTCTTTCTTTGCTTAACTAGCTTTTTTTCTGATGTTATCTTTCGTTCTTTGTCTTATCTTCTCCATGCATCCCACCTCCTCTTCAGGTCACTTCCAAGGTGTAGTCTGTGATGTCTTCGAAATATTGAGACCTTGAGAAAATCGGTCGAATCAGTTTACGTGGGAAAGGTCACGTTTTGGAATCAGACTTTTTTTCGGGAACGAGTTATTTATAAAGCTGTCTAGTGAGAGAGAGAGAGAGAGTGAGAGAAAGAGAGAGATAGAGAGAGAGAGAGAGAGAGCGCTCGCCTGTTGGTGAACATGGAAACTAGTGATCTAGGTCAACTTTACACTACAAAGGTTTATTTAAGTGAAAGTGATTTACAGGCGGTTGGCGGTTGAAGTAAGTCATTTCTTTACTTTTATTTTATTTTACAGAAGTCAGTTTATCGAGAGAGAGAGAGAGAGAGAGAGAGAGAGAGAGAGAGAGAGCGCATTTATATGTTGCCTGTGTATGATTGTTACAATTTCGTCTTTAACTCTGATCAACGGACTCTCTCTCTCTCTCTCTCTCTCTCTCTCTCTCTCTCTCGCCTCTCGCTCTCTCTCTCTCAATTGCTAGTCCATTAAGCCCCTCGCGTCGTAGACAAAATGAAAGAGAAAAAAAGTTCGTAAGAAGCAGTTAATGAAAAATATGAGAAGCAGCGAAGCACTAACAAAATCAAGTCCTGGAATCTTCTTTGTAAATCGTTTGTCTTAACTTCAGTTACTGAATCAGAAGAACGTACCGTAAGTGAATTGATATCAAAATATGTTTGTGTTTTGCAAAAAAAATCCCGTGCGGAGATGATAGCTGCTTAAATACACGTCGGCGATCATTTTCATACTTTCATACTTTGGTTCTAAAATTATATCAGCAAGTTTGCTACCTGCCTAACAATCTGGTAGCCCGAGTTCACTCCCCGCTGCTGCCAATGCGGAACCAGAGGAATTTACTTCTTGTGATCAGAAATTCATTTCTCGATATAATGTGGTTCGGGTCCCACAATAAGCTGTAGGTCCCGTTGCTAAGTAACCAATTGGTTCCTAGCCACGTAAATAAAATTCTAATCCTTCGGGCCAGCCCTTGGAGACCTGTTGATCATCTCAGTGGTCTGATTAAACTAAGGTATAATTAACTTTAGGCCTAGAACGTTTAATTTTAATGTACTCGTGAACCTATTTCTGTATAGAAGCTTAAAGTGAAGGTAGTTGCGTTAGTTTGATATTTATCGCTCGACTTCTCTTATTTGAGTAGGTAATATCCGTGTTCTCAATGCTAATATCTACGTCGACAATAACAGTGGCCTTCTTGGTGATTAAGAGCATGATTTCGAACATTTCTCCTGCGGGTATTAGGCAATAAGTGTGTGCTTGCGACTTAAACACAGTTGCTCTTCGATGCTTAAGCGGTTAAGGGGGAAGATTTGAATTTATATTTATTATTAAATTCATCATTTTTAATTTCAGTTATCATTTAAGTTAAAGATTTGTAAGTTTTTAATCACTTTTAAATTCTTAGTTATTTTTAAAATTTTTATTAGTGTCTTGAATTTGTTGAAAACTAATTTCTACAGTCAGATCTAATAAAATACCTGGTAGATAAACGGATAATGCACGATAATCTCTCTCTCTCTCTCTCTCTCTCTCTCTCTCTCTCTCTCTCTCTCTCTCTCTCTCTCTCTCTCTTTAATAATCGTCGAATGTCCCTTGAACTTTACTGTAACACTGAAAACTGTGGGTTAATTTATGATGAAGGGAAAGAGTCGCGGTCAGACTACAAAATAATTTAATGGAAAATAAATGACTTAATAAATAATATATTTGTAAAAGGGTCAGGATTGACCTAGCATATTCTACGAAGGTCATAGGTCAGGGAGATTGCATAAATCAAAATTGGTATTGATTTAGTAGAAGGTTTTCTGTAAACAGTAATACGCAATACCTTTTAAATTTTGAGGCGGTGATCCTAACCACAAACATCGATCATTAATACTATGTAGCAATTAATTTTTTTGCTATATTTTTTTAGAGGCCAAAGGAACTAGCTACCCAGATACCCTTATCTTGATCCCGTTCTAAATAAAACGACGAAAAGAAATGGGAGTAATTATTCATAAAAGAAGCATTGGGCCTACCTCTTAAAATATGAAAAGAGTTTATATATATAGATATATATATATATATATATATATATATATATATATATATATATATATATATATATATATATATATATATCGAGCTACAATGTCCTTGAATATCTAATTCGCTCTACCTCGGAATTAATATATTTTTCATATATGCTTAACCGAAGGGGAATTTTTTCTCGATAATAGATTTACCTGTACTTGGGCGCGAACGCAGGTACATATAAATCCAGGAACGTCAGTGGAAGCTATAACCACTCAACCACCGCGAGAGGCTTAAAGGTATATGTCGTCTCTCACCTCAAATACTTTCTCGCGCTGAAGTATTCGTTTGGTTTGGAGACAACATCAACCCCGCCTCGACTCCGGTATTTAAGTAGCGCTTTTGACAACACGTAGCATTTACATAAGTCATATCACATTACCGTGATTCATATACATATATCGAGCTACAATGTCCTTTAATATCTAATTCGCTCTACCTCGGAATTAATATATTTTCATATATGCTTAAACAAGAAGGGGAATTTTTTCTCGATAATAGAATTTACCTGTACTTGGGCGCGAACGCAGGTACATTATAAATCCAGGAACGTCAGTGGAAGCTATAACCACTCAACCACCGCGATAGGCTTAAAGGTATATGTCGTCTCTCACCTCAAATACTTTCTCGCGCTGAAGTATTCGTTGGTTTGGAGACAACATCAACCCGCCTCGACTCCGGTAGTTAAGTAGCGCTTTTGACAACACGTTGGTTTGGAGACAAATAACCCGCGACTCGGTAGTTAGTAGCGCTTTTGACACGTAGATTTAACATAAGTCATATCACATTACCGTGATTCATATACATATATCGAGCTACGATGTCCTTTATATCTAATTCGCTCTACCTTGGAATTAATATATTTTTGCATATATGCTTGAAACCGAAGGGGAATTTTTTCTCGATAATAGATTTACCTGTACTTGGGTGCGAACGCAGGTACATTATAAAATCCAGACGTCAGTGAAAGCTATACACTTTAACAATCAACCACCGTCGAGAGGCTTAAAGGTATATGTCGCTCTCACTCAAAATACCCTTTCTCGTCAAATACTTTCTTTCTCGCGCTGAAGTATTCGTTGGTTTGGAGACAACATCAACCCGCCTCGACTCCGGTAGTTAAGTAGCGCTTTTGACAACACGTAGCATTTACATAAGTCATATCACATTACCGTGATTCATATACATATATCGAGCTACAATGTCCTTTAATATCAATTCGCTCTACCTCGGAATTAAATATTTTTCATATATGCTTAACCGAAGGGGAATTTTTTTTCTCGATAATAGATTTACTGTTACTTGGGCGCGAACGAGGTACATTATAAATCCAGGAACATCAGTGGAAGCTATAACCACTCAACCACCGCGAGAGGCTAAAGGTATATGTCGTCTCTCACCTCAAATACTTTCTCGCACTGAAGTATTCGTTGGTTTGGAGACAACATCAACCCGCCTCGACTCCGGTAGTTAAGTAGCGCTTTTCACAACACGTAGCATTACATAAGTCATATCACATTACCGTGATTCATATACATATATCGAGCTACAATGTCCTTTAATATCTAATTTCGCTCTACCTCGGAATTAATATATTTTTCATATATGCTTAAGCGAAGGGGAATTTTTTCTCGATAACAGATTTACCTGTACTTGGGCGCAACGCAGGTACATTATAAATCCAGGAACGTCAGTGGAAGCTATAACCACTCAACCACCGCGAGAGGCTTAAAGGTATATGTCGTCTCACCTAAA
Source organism: Macrobrachium nipponense (assembly GCF_015104395.2). Taxonomy (NCBI): domain Eukaryota; kingdom Metazoa; phylum Arthropoda; class Malacostraca; order Decapoda; family Palaemonidae; genus Macrobrachium; species Macrobrachium nipponense. The sequence continues at coordinate 11,130,548 of NC_087209.1, read as the reverse complement.
ATACTTTCTCGCGCTGAAGTATTCGTTGGTTTGGAGACTACATCACCCCGCCTCGACTCCGGTAGTTAAGTAGCGCTTTTGACAAAACACGTTAGCATTTTACATAAGTCATATCACATACCGTGATCATATACATATATCGAGCTACAATGTCCTTTAATATCTAATTCGCTCTACCTCGGAATTAATATATTTTCATATTATGCTTAAACCGAAGGGGAATTTTTTCTCGATAATAGATTTACGTACTTGGGCGCGAATGCAGGTACATTATAAATCCAGGAACGGAATCGTGGAAGATAAACCTCAACACCGCGAGAGGCTAAACATGTCGTCTCTCACTCAAATACTTTCTCGCGCTAAGTATTGTTGGTTTGGAGAACATCACCCGCCTCGAACTCCGGTATTAAGTAGCCGCTTTGACAACAGTAGCATTTTACTAAAGTCCCATATCACATTTTACGTGATTCATACATAATCGAGCTACAATGTCTTTTAATATCTCCTACCTCGGAATTAAATATCATATATGCTTAACGAAGGGGAATTTTTTCTCGTAATGATTTACTTGTACTGGGCGCGAACGAAGGTACATTATATTCAGGAACGCATGAAGGCATAACCACTTTCAAACCACGCGAGAGGCTTAAAGGTATATGTCGCTCACCTCAAAACTTTCTCGCGCTGAAGTATTCGTTGGTGGAGACAACACAACCCGCCTCGACTCCGGTAGTTAAGTAGCGCTTTTGACACACGTAGCATTTTACATAAGTCATATCACATTACCGTGATTCATATACATATATCGAGCTACCAATGTCCTTTAATATCTAATTCGCTCTACCTCGAATTAATATATTTTTCATATATGCTTAACCGAAGGGAATTTTTTCTCGATAAGGAGATGGTACTTGTACTGGGCGCGAACGCAGGTACATTATCAAATCCAGGACGTCAGTGGTAAGCAATAATACCACTCAACACGCGAGAGGCTTAAAGGGTATATGTAGTCTCTCACCTCAAATACTTTCGCGCGCTGAAGTATTCGTTGGTTGGAGACAACATCAACCTGCCTCGACTCCGGTAGTTTAAGTAGCGCTTTTGACAACACGTAGCATTTTACATAAGTCATATCACATTACCGTGATTCATATATATATCGAGCTACAAATGGCCTTTAATATCTAATTCGCTCTACCTCGGAATTAATATATTTTCATATATGCTTAACGAAGGGAATTTTTTCTCGATAATAGATTTACCTTGTACTTGGGCGCGAACGCAGGTACATTATAAATCCAGGAACGTCAGTGGAAGCTATAACCACTCAACACCGCGAGAGGCTTACAAGGTATGTCGTCTCTCACCTCAAATACTTTCTCGCGCTGAAGTATTCGTTGGTTTGGAGACAACATCAACCCGCCTCGACTCCGGTAGTTAAGTAGCGCTTTTGACAACACGTAGCATTTTACATAAGTCATATCACATTACCGTGATTCATATACATATATCGAGCTACAATGTCCTTTAATATCTAATTCGCTCTACCTCGGAATTAATATATTTTCATATATGCTTAAGCCTCTCGCGGTGGTTGAGTGGTTATAGCTTCCACTGACGTTCTTGGATTTATAATGTACCTGCGTTCGCGCCCAAGTACAGTAAATCTATTATCGAGAAAAACCCAAAAATTCCCCTTCGGGTTTAAGCATATATGAAAATATATTAATTCCGAGGTAGAGCGAATTAGATATTAAAGGACATTGTAGCTCGCTATCATGTATGAATCACGGTAATGTGATATGACTTATGTAAAATGCTACGTGTTGTCAAAAGCGCTACTTAACTACCGGAGTCGAGGCGGGTTGATGTTGTCTCCCAAACCAACAAGAATACTTCAGCGCGAGAAAGTATTTGATGTGAGAGACGACATATACCTTTAAGCCTATCGCGGTGGTTGAGTGGTTATAGCTTCCACTGACGTTCCTGGATTTATAATGTACCTGCGTTCGCGCCCAAGTACAGGTAAATCTATTATCGAGAAAAAATTCCCCTTCGGTTAAGCATATATGAAAATATATTAATTCCGAGGTAGAGCGAATTAGATATTAAAAGACATTGTAGCTCGATATATGTATATGAATCACGGTAATGTGATATGACTTATGTAAAATGCTACGTGTTGTCAAAAGCGCTACTTAACTACCGGAGTCGAGGCGGGTTGATGTTGTCTCCAAACCAACGAATACTTCAGCGCGAGAAAGTATTTGAGGTGAGAGACGATATACCTTTAAGCCTCTCGCGGTGGTTGAGGGTTATAGCTTCCACTGACGTTCCTGGATTTATAATGTACCTGCGTTCGCGCCCAAGTACAGGTAAAATCTATTATCGAGAAAAAATTCCCCTTCGGTTAAGCATATATGAAAATATATTAATTCCGAGGTAGAGCGAATTAGATATTAAAGGACATTGTAGCTCGATATATGTATATGAATCACGGTAATGTGATATGACTTATATATATATATAATATATATATATATATATATATATATATCTATATATAATGATATATATATAATATATATAGATATATATATATATATACATACATAAAACTGTTTAGTACAGAATGCAGTTTTGTCTAAAAAAAACAAAAAAACAAAAAAAAAAACTAGACCGTGAATTCCGAGTTCAGAGGATTACCAGAGATGCTGAATGAATAACAACATTCTGTCTTTTGCCTTTAATATAACGACAAAGATCATCGTAATCCACATAATCTAAGGCTCTGCATTATCAAAAAGGAAATAAAATCGTCAGGTACGACCCAGTTGTAGTGATACTGACCCAGAAGAGTAACAGGTATCATATTGTACCGGCATTATTTAAAAGACAGGTAATAAGGTATAGATCCTCTTGAATATTAACAGGCGCCATATCGTACTGGCACTATTCAAAAGTCAGTTAATAAGTTAAAGATCCTCTGGATATTAACAGGCGCCATATTGTACTAGCATTATTTAAAAGACAGATAATATCGCATAGATCCTTTGAATATTATTAACAGGCGCCATATCGTACGGGCATTATTCGAAAGGCAGAGAATAATTATCGGAAACCTGTAGCGAAGGGAAACAACGAGAGATTTTGCCTTTGCTCAATATAATTCAAAACAAATAAATAAATAACCATGTCTTAAGGTTGAAAATGATCACTGGTTAATAGTTCATTGAATCCTACAGCTAACCTGTCTGCAACATTCCACTGAAACAGTAATTGATTCTGTTTCTCTCTCTTGTTCCCAAGTTTGTTAAAAAAAAAAATCAGCTGTCTTTCTGAAATTTCCTGGAATCATTGTTTATGTCGTTTATGTTCTTTCCACAAAGCCATTCGTTTTCGTTCCCTTCATCTCCTTCATCTACGTCTTTCTCTTACATTTCTTCATTGTCTTATTCACAGTAAATGATGGGTGAAACTTCACAATAAAGATATATTGATAGTTTTAGAGATTTCGCTGAATCTTTGAAACTATTGATATATCTTCAGTGCGAAGTTTCATCCCTCTTTTGTTGTATAAAACAACGAAGAAATGTAGGAGAAAGACGCAGATAAAGGAGATTAAGGGAACTAGAAATAAACGAAAGGATAAATTTAATGCTTTAGGGGAGAGACAGATCAACATTTCAGAATAAAGGAGATATGAAAGAAGGGTGCGGAGAAGAAGAAGAAGAAGAAGAAGAAGAAGAAGAAGAAGAAGAAGAAGAGAAGCAAGGGAAAAGGAATGATTCCAAAAGGGTGAGAGATGTTTGGTAGTACGCTTAAGCCAAGAGGCATTTGGATGTGGAATATGTTATCAGGAGAATATATATATATATCTATATATATATATATATATAATATATATATATATATATATATATATATTATATATATATATATATATATATATATATATATATATATATATATATATAAATGAAAATGAAGGCGAAAAGATATAAGGGTATTGAGAACTAGTAGTAATAGCTTTCCGTACGACTTGGTACATATATACAGCAAATCAAATTGGAAATACAGAAAATTACGAATATAAATATGAAAAGACTTAAGAAGAGTGGAGAAGACTACTCGGATATTACGTCATAGCGAAAGGTATACGTAAGCTGGTTTATTGATATCGCAAGTGATGGCGCTATTGTCACTATCTATGAGAAAATAACTTCCTTTTGGGCTCAGCTGAAATTGCCATTTTCTGACGAGGCTGCTACGACAAACCTTGATAATCAGTTCAAAATATCTTTTCTTAGGGTTGTTCTCTATAGTAAAACTTGTATTCTAATAAGAGGTCAGTTGTAACTATAAAGTGACAATAGTAAGATGACAAAACTGGATATTTCAGTTGAGATTGATTAATTAATAAATCTGGAATAATTTTGCTGAAATTAAAATTTTACTGTTACTTCAAATTTCATTGAAGTTCGTAAGTGAACTCAGGAATTATGAAATAAAACTGTTTTATAAATTTTTGTGATCAAGATATAATTTTCTTGGCAATTTTAACAACAATACAAAAATCGTTAGACTTATTTACTCTATATTTTATTATGCGTCTTGAACGAAATTCGGATTCATCTTAAGACATTGAGGCTTTAGAAGTGCAACACGTATGCAAGGTTTTATCACCCGAAATTCCGATTTTCTTTTTCCAGAATATTGCTTACCATTTAACGAATTCAAAACAAAAAAAAAAAAAAGAAAAAAAAAAAAAAAAAAAAATCATTCCCAGACCGAAAGCAGAATTTGAAGAATTTCGTTCACTGCCCACCTTTTATGTTATGTAGATGAATAGCGGTGCAGTATTGATGTAAGCGACACCGGTACCCGTCTGTTCATGCATTTGCAAATACATCAAAGGAAAATCATGGATTTTGCAATGCTGCTTTTACTTCAAATGTTTGGATTTTTTGTTTCTAAACTGAGAGATACATTTTCATATTAGAAAGAAATGGCAATGCGTTGAAATACTCTTACTTTAATACACACACACACACACACACACACACACTCTCTCTCTCTCTCTCTCTCTCTCTCTCTCTCTCTCTCTCTCTCTCTCTCTCTCTCTCTCTCTCGTAGTTTGACCTTGAAAATGAGAGAAAAATGGGAAGTAAATAAATTCCTTCGAAATCACAGATTTCAGGAATCCTTAAAAATGGGGGAAATTTTTTTTTCATGGATAGAAAATAAAGATCCCGAAAGAAGGAAAAAGAGAATTGGCCATTCACCCTGTGTGGATTTTTTTTTTTTTTTAGGTCATAAAACGGAAACGGAACCGTTCTCATCATTTTGAAAGAATAGGGGCACATTTATTCTGCAGTAAAATTCCGTTATAAAATCCGGAAGAAACGAGAGCTTTCTGTTGTATTACTACAATGTTTTGGGCAGATAATATGAAAATTACTGTCCGGAAAGTCATAAGTACAGTTTGAAATTACATGACAGGATACTTTACTTTCAGATGAGGAAAATAAATCATTTTGAATTTTGAGAGTCGGTCCAAGTTACTGAGGCTTTAATCGGTCCATCCTAAGATTAGATTTTATTAGACGACATTACCTGGCCTCGTTTAATATAGATGGTGTCATTATGTCAATAACTCAACAACACACACACACACACACACACACACACACACACACACACACACTCACACACAACCCACACACACACACATATATATATATATATATATATATATATATATATATATATATATATATATATATATATATATATATATATATATTATGTGTATGTGTGTGTGTGTGTGTGTGTGTGTGTGTGCTCACACCTCTTGATAACCTGAGTCAAAGGGAAATCAGTTTTGGATGGAAGCCGAGTTTGAATAGAGGGTGGTATAAAGGAAGACACTAGGGACCCTGAATTCGTCTCACAAGCCTGATTTCGTCTTATGAATGGTTCCATGGTCTTCATTCAGTTTTCGTAGCGTTTTTGTGAACGTCAGAAACTGGCACGATGTCTGGAGGTTTTCGTAATGTAGGAGTTTTTTTTTCTTTTACTTTGTCATCTAGGGTGATTGTATTTGTAATTTTTTCCGTTATAGACATCTTGTAATTCATCCCTAGTGTGACGAAATGGCGTATGTAATTTTTTTTCCCATTTTGAGAAAATTGGCTACGAACATATAGATATTATGCAGAGCTTCTACTTTGCTCATCTTTTGAATGTTTTGATATCACTCAGTGCATCTAATTAGCTCATCTTTTGAAGAAATTTGGTTTGAAAATGTGACAACAAGACAGATCAAGTTTTCAAATCCCATAGAGTATCAAAAGCCGAGGCACTTTGGCTGGAAAATAAAATAAAAAAAACTGGAAAAATAAGATACTCCACTTCGTCTAAACCTGGGCGATTTGAAAAGTCTTTCCATTTGTTTAAGGTATCTATCAGAGAATTCCGTAGGAATGAATAAATATCGATATAAGAAATAGGTGGTATCTACCAATGATTTCCTTTAATAATATTTATCGTGCTTAATCTTACGTAAGACATTAAAACCCGAATGATTACCAATTAAAACGCATTCATTCGTAAAAAGATATTTGAAATGACGAAGGAATACACTGGATAGAGTTAGGCAACTGGAAATGAAACTCGGTGTCAGGTCGGGGAAAATAGGCAAAATTCAATATTGAAATGAGAGACAAAGGGATTAATCTTTTTAATTTTTTTTGTATTAACACGTTTTTGATTGACATTATGTGAGCACGGAACATGGGAGAAATATTTTTTCAAGGGTTTAAAATGAAGCGTGAGATACCATATTGTTCTTTATATAATTTTAGGAATGGAAATAATTTTATGGGTAGTTCAAGAATATTTGGTCAATATTGAGTGTAGGGTAGGGTTAGGTATGCTTGTATCTTATTAGATTTAAATATGATTGTATCTGATTATTTGATCGAAATATGCTTGAGTCTAATAATTTTATCCAAACATGCTTATCTCTTATTTATTATATGCAATTATGCATGTATCTTATTTTATCCAGATATGCGTGTAACTAATTATCATATCCAAATGTGTCTGTTTCTTGTTATTGTATCCAAGTATACTTGTATTTTGTTTTCATCAAAACCGCCTGGGCGCAAAGATTCTATTTGATGAATGCTACTATATTGAAATAAGGTCCATTGGCCAATTGCCACTGAACGTTCAATCATCGAAACTGGTGATAAATTTCGCTGATTATCATCATCGTCTTCCCCTCATGATGAAATATATGACCGTACATTATTTTTACGTGATATACCACGCGAGCCGTAGAATCCTCGTGTCACTCAAAATATATTTCCGTGTCAGATGCTGCTTTTAGCAAGTGGTTTGGAACCATTAGAAGCGATCGTGTATCGATAGGAATGTCCATTCTGAATTATATATTGCCTATGGTTTGCAAGACTGATATTTTCTGATATATGTTCGTGAACATAAAGAGATGAAATTGCATTTATTTTGCGTAAGCGAATCTCAACAATTTATCGTTTTACAGACAAATCTTTTTATGTTAATTATTTTACGTAATATGAACGTGAAAATAATGAAAATGATTACCTGGCTGTGCTGACGTAATAGTACTGTTGTCATTTGGAATGCAGTTGTATTTGGATTGTATGATGGCCATCTTTATATAAGGAATTTGTTCCTCTAATTCTTTGTTTTAATTCTATGTAAATGGATATCGCCCAGACAGAAATATATGTGATTTCGGGCGTTTTTGTAAGTATAAAGTATTGCTACCAATTAATGGGAATAGTATAGAAAAGCAAAATAGACTCCCATTGTTTATTTCATTTTTTAATAATACTGATCACTTTCCTCTCGAACAAATGTGACTACTAATATGCAGTATTCTAAGTGACAGAGGAAAGGTGGATTCCAGTTATGAAAATATCGCTTGCCTATACTATGTTCTTTTCCATCTGTCCACCCGCCTGTGGTGTTTGCGTATGGTAACACTGCGTCCCGGGCTTTACATAGTTATGCTGTGTGTAATTTTTAGGTAAATAAAAGGATATCTGGGTGTACATTTGCAACTGAAAAGTGTTTTAATAATTTACTGTATGCGAATTTCACCGTTAACATTCGAAATAGGATATTATTATAATTGTTGAATGTAAGCTGAATGTAACTATGTAAAGCCCGGGATGCAGTGTTACCATACGCAACACCACAGGCAGGTGGACAGATGGAAAAAAAACAAAGTATAATTAGATACGGAGCAGGTGAAATCTTGATATACCAAGGTCAGCGGCGAGTCACCCAATAAATCTGCTATGATTTTCAGCTTGTGGACTGATCTGCTAAGGAAAAAGCAACTTTATTCTACCAAGGGAATAGCCACTTTATTTTCCTCTGTGTTCTGTGTACTTGTAAGTAGTGATGGGTACTTGAATGACGTAAAAGGGGCATTATGAAAGAAGGCATCATGAGACGAAATTTCGAATAGAATGGAGGAGCGAATTCTGTTATTGGGTGGTACAAACCAGTGTGTCCATATATCCCTATTGAAATTAATACAAAGAGACGTTTTATTTACAAGTGTATATTTTGTTCAGTGTTCTTAATTTGTCTTAACATATTTATCTATTACAATAGTATCTCATAATTAGGTTAAATCTTGTGCTATTTTTTTTTCAAGTCAGTGATGTTTTGCAAAGTGTTGTAGTTACAATTTGTGGTGCTTGCAAAGTAATGATGCGTTGAAAATATATATTCATTATATAACATTTGTATCAAGCGTACTTTGGGTTGACTTTATGTACTTATAACCGTACATGTAAGGTAAGTGTCAAATCGAGAGAACTACTTAAATACAATTTGCGTAGAGTGAATATTGTTTTCTTGCATTGATAAAGTACTGTTATTAGGGCATTTCTTCTACTGTCTTCACTGCTTACTGGCAGTTGCAGTGCGAAGAACTGACAGTAGTATTAAGTGGGGATTTAACGTAATAAGATTAGGACTTC
>NC_087209.1:11114001-11119001 GCF_015104395.2 Macrobrachium nipponense | reverse complement strand
AAAAATTTGGAAAATGTGAATCTTTTTTAAAAATTTAACATTTTTATCAATTCCGTGACGGTAATATTATTATTATTATCATCATCATCATCTCGAAAAAAGACGTTTTTGTATAGAATTTTCCCGTATTTGCCTATCTAAGAGCAACGGCGATGATGATGATTTTCGTCGTCGAATAGAAAATTTAGGACGACGACGACGACGACTATGACGACGACGATGATGATGATGATGATGACATTCTTTCATTAAAGGAATGATATGTAAAGCGAACAAGTCGATAATTTCGCATATATCTCCGTGTGAAATACTAATTGATGCTAATATTATTTTTCAAAATGTAATTAATAACATTTTTATCTAAAACTATTCCATACCCTCCCTTTGTTATATTTTTAATATATCTTTTCATTTTCTTGGTATAAAACCTTTTAATTTCATCCCTTTTTGTCATTGGTTATCTTATCTTTTTTTAATTAAGAAGAAGAATCGATTCTTTTTTTATTTTTTTAAATAAAAAAAAATAATAGGAATAATAATAAAAAATAATAATAATAATGAGATGATGATGATGATGATGATAAACATTGTATTTATTATTATTTGCAAAAAAATATATATCTATATATATATAGTTCGACTGAGAAAAAAAAAAAGTAGTAGTAGTAATAGTTTTCAATTGCACATTCTAAAATGAGAAAGGGTTTTAAAAAAAATGTACGCTACTACTACTACTATTACTATTACTACTGTCGCTGCTGCTGCTGCTGTTGTTGTTATATGATCGATTAATTAATTGAGAGAAAAAAAATGATCTGTATGTGATAAAATAATAATAATAATAATTATTAGTACACATTTATTAGGCACGATATTACAAATTTTTAAAAAATAATTTTTTTAATTTCCAAACTAAAATAAATGAAGACAATTTTCATTTTTCAATCAAAAAAGCGACAATGAATAAGATCAAAGCGGCGGCGGCGGCGGCGGTGAATAAGACGACCAACAACAAACTTTGTATATAAACAAATTATTATTTCAATTATTTACCAATATTCCCAGTCATGATGTTCTGATACAATTTTAGACGGTCAAAGTATTTTAAATTTAGTTAAAACGGTATCTTTAGCCACTAGTGATAACACTGAACTGGAACTTGATAGACGTGGCACTTTTGAGTTACTCGATGCCGAGCTCGCGACTGACAATTTTCAACATATCGTATTGGTATTCGTACCGGAGAATCATAGTATCGATGCGGATTATGTATACAAGGTAAAACAAAAACTCGGTAAACACGTCATTTTTGATATTTTTACTAAACCTACTAATGTAAATGATTTAAGAAAGATAAATGAATGGGCGGAGGAACGGGGATGGTCGGGGGATACAGTTTTAGATAGTATTCCTTCAGCTAGATATTCATTTTTCTGTCGATCAAGATTTGACGATAAATGGTTTTATAAATTTAATTCAGATTGTACCAAACGTGAGCTTTTCCATACTGGCCCTCCTGAAGAATCGTTTCACATTGATATGATGCATTATATAAAAGAGTGCCGGATTAAATGTGTGTCTCTAATGTTTGGACCATTAGATTGTAAAGTGTATCAAATACCTTACCGAAGTGATCGTAATAGTATGTTTGTCATTCTTCCCCATGACATAGTTTCGCCACGCGCATTAGTAGAAAACATATTGCCACAAGCAAGTCTATATCAAATTATAGACGTAATGCGTAAACATGGATCGTATCAATCATTTTCCGGTATTACTATGCCCAAATTTATTCACAAAGTTAAATATAGTTTTTAATCAAACATTTTCACTATACCCGAAATGCAAGCGTTAATAGGAAACGCCAATGTTTTATTAATAAAATGTTTAAAAATAAACCAACGTGCGATCGAAAATGTGAATTACGAAGGCATTGTAGAAATTAAAAATGACGAAAGGGGTACATGTATACGATCTAGCGCGCATTGTTATATGATGGATGGTGGCCCCCCCGAACTTTTATTAAATAGACCATTTATATATCTCATTTGTAATGAAGATACGAATACAGTTACATTTATCGGTACATTTACAGGTAAAACTATTTGAATAAATAAAAAATATGAATTCAAAAAATACTACTATTCCTCTTCCTTCTACTTCTAATGATGATGATGATGAAAATGGTTTTTTATCTATTCGACATTTACCAGAGATTTCAACGACGACGACGATAACGTCTCCGATAAATATAAGTAATTTATTTACTTTTAATGATAATATTCCAGAAACACTACCGGAAATAGAATTGGATCGAATTCAAAATAGTAATAATAATAATAATAATGAATCTTTCCCCCCGGGTATATGGAGTGAAATTGTCACAACGATAGAAAATTTATTAAGTTCGCTACCCGAATTTCCTTCGCCACCATTTGCCAATATATCGTCGAATCAAAAAATTAAGCGAGTTGATGATGAAGTGCAAGCCATTTTAAAAAGACATGGAATAAAAACGTCTAATGATAATAATGATGGAATGAAAATGTCTAATAATAATAATAATTTTTATATAAAATGATGACGGATTGAAAAAGTTAATAATAATAATAATAACGATGTGGTGGGAAGATAATTTATTATTACGCGAACTTCAACATTAATACGTAATATAATCGTCATTCATATTTTTTTATAAAAAAATATACGATATATATATATATATAGTAAGGTATAGTTTTTTTTAAATAAAGATCAAAATCAAATGGAAAAAATTTATAATACAAATCATCGAGAGATTGTTTTACTTCCTAATTCTGTACAGGAATATCCGTATATCGTAAAGAAAATTTCTTTACGTAAAAATGATAAAAAAAATGTATATTTTAATATAGATAAAACATTAGCTAAACAATCTATTAGATTAAAAAATGTAGCGAATAAATTAATTTTAATGAATACATCCCAAAACAAGACTGTTGTAATAAAACCGGGCGCTCTTTTAGCTAATGCGAGGTTATGTCAAACTACTTGTCCCGATTTAGTATTAAAAGAAGAGAGAAGTAGTAGTAGTAGTAGTGGTGGTGGTGATGGTGAGAATAATAATAATAATGACGACGACGATAAAAGGGGAAATAATACAAGAGGAAAGGGAGGATTTGGTTCTACCGGTATATAAAAATGGATTTTATAAAATATTGTATAATTTGCCAAAACTTTTTTTATTACAACTTTAATAATAATAATAATTGTCCATATTGTTTTTCTTCATTTTATAAACGCATTTATGTCAATGTTTCAAAGAATAATAATAATAATTTTACTCCTCCTAAATATTATTTAATTGCATCGATGATAGAAAAAGAGGCGAGTTCTAATAGTGGTGGAAAATTCATTCTGCGTAGTGAAGATTTTCGTAATAAAAGTAATGTAACTAAAAAATCTCATATTTATGTGAATATATGATGATGCTGATGATGATTATAAACTAGTTATACTTTTATAATTATATAAGAATGCGTTAAAATCGCACTTGGAATAAAAGTTAAAATTGTTTTTATAATCGGATTCAGCCATTTGTTTCAGAAACGAAATGACATTTTGATTAATTTTATCATTAGCCTCGTCTCTAATATTTATATTTTTCATATCTAATACCTTATAGAATAAATATAAAAGGGATGAAATAAACATGTATCCATGGTTATCATCATTAATAAATTCAAAATAAAATTTTATACCATTTTTATTATATCGACCTATAATATTCATATCATTCAAATTAATTTTTTTTACAAAGTAAAGGCTATCTATACCTGTTTTTGCCATCTCTATTTCTTTTATTTTTTCTAAATTTAAGTTTTCCATTTCATTTGGAATGAGAAATCTTTTACACTTGTATTGTTTCGATACAATATACTTAAGAGTATAATCTATATCAACTGGTTCGGATAAATTATATACTTTAACTTTCATCATCATTATGATTATTTTTTAAATTTAAAAAAAGATATATAGTAGTAGTAGTAGTAATCATCCTTTTTAAAAACTCTTATTACTCATATATATTATTATAATCATCATCATAATGCATAAAGACAATGTAATGATTATTCCACTTCATCTCGTCAACCCTTTTATAAAAATTTATCCACCAGCCATTCTCCCTTTTAATATACTGAGAGATTCAGTCTTTTCAGATCATTGGAATCACTATTATGATAAAAATGAATATTATTATTATTATTTTTATAAAAATGCTTCACAAAAGCAAAAAAAGGATTTTGTAACATGCCTTTTACAGAAATTAAATAGAAATTTTTTAATCAAAGAAAATTGTATATACGATTTTGGTTACTATGATTTTGATATACCATATAAATTTAAAAATAATATTCTAATAAACGAACAAAATATATCTAAAAATTTTATTTATATTTCGAGTAAAGAAATAAATTTTGAAAAATATCATCATCATAATAATGATGATGATATTATTAAAAAGCTAAAAACATTTGAAGAGTTTAAAAATTATCATATTGAAAGAATAACATCAACGTCACTAAGTTTAGCGAATGATTTAAAAAAAAATAAAAATAAAAAATGACAACAACAACCATTACAAAACCATTTAGCTATTTAAGCGCAAAACTTTTACTTATTTTCAACCAAAACAAAGATATTGATATTGGTCAAGTTAAAGAAATTTTACAATACGAAAAAAGCGATTCATTCGTTGATAACAATATGATACGACAAATTTTACAAATAGACAAAATAAATCAAGAAACTAATTTGAGCGAAAAAATTACTAAAATCATCGATGAAATTTCATTATTGAATAATTATAATGATATTGATAAATATGCTTTATTAATTGAAATTATAAATAATAGAATACCGACAAGATCGTATTCTACTACGAGTGAATTTTTCAACTTGTTGGAGATGGGTCCTAATAATAAAAAAAGACTTTTGGAAAATGAAACTACTACAACAAC
>NC_087209.1:11098606-11113501 GCF_015104395.2 Macrobrachium nipponense | reverse complement strand
CAGATGAAGAGGCCGAGCTATAATCCTTCTCCTCCTTTTTACTCCATTCGCTTTCCCTCCTCTTTCCGTTTCCCTTTGTCTTATCTCCTCCCCGGTCTTCTCCCTCCTACATTACATTTATCTTTGATAAAGAAAGAAAAAAAAAAACTTTATCTAAGACTGATTCTGGTCGTCTGTGATTACCAGACGAAACCCAATATCTCGATACGATGGGAATTATTAAGGATTTTTTTTTTTTTTTTTTTGCACTTGTCTGGGGACAGGATATTCCAAAAATATTTCTTTATTGAATGGTAAGAGTGGGAGCGAAAAAAAAAATGTCAAAAGTGGTTCTTAACTGATGATAAATTTTGTGAAAGAGCTCACATACGCACACAATGCATATATGTGTATACACACACACATATATGTAATATGTATATGTATAATGTATATATATATATGTATATAAAAACACACACGCACAAACACACACACACACACACACACACACACAATTATATATATATATATATATATATATATATATATATATATATATATATATGTGTGTGTGTGTGTTTTTATATAGAAACGTTTTGCACATGTCATTATATATATTTATATATTTGCATATATATATATATATATATATATATATATATATATATATATATATATATATATATATATATGCAAATATATATAAATATATATAATGACATGTGCTAACCTTTCTACAAATAAAAGACACAATGAGAAATAATATTTTACTCCTGACACTTACAATAGCAAAACAATAAACAATAATTTCTTATCACTGGCAGGAAACTAAACATAGTATTATTAAAATAATGACCCAGGCTACAATATAAATAACGTCGGTATTCAAACCGAAGGACTAATTAGAAATAAACTGGCATGAGCAAAGATATCTCCAAAATTACAATTTAAATAACAATTTTGACATAAAATTCTGCAGTAGGAGGAGCAAGCATATGTACATTATGAAGGACTTCTACTTCAAGGAAGTTTATAAATGCCTGCATGCCTTTCTAATAAAACTGAATAAACTCAGATATGCATACTGAAGTACACCAGAGTCCTAGCAAACACTAGTTTAAGTCAACGGAGGAGAACTAATTGACTTCGCACATAAACACATCTTTATAATTTACTTCTCAGCAAATATGTTTGACCAAGATTTTGCGGTAATTCTGCTTGTGGAAAAATGCCTCCACGTGGTAATCCGCGTTGTGGAACACCCTTGAAACACAACTGAGGTCAAGACAAGCTCTCTCGCCTCGCTTATCCAAACGCAAAGCATTTGAGCAAATTTGCAAGAGAAACTGTTGCAAAAATAGTGGGCAAACACAGGCGTATTTGCGCGTAACGAGAAGAGAGGGTGATCCTCCCCAAGAAGATGATGTCTTGCAAACAAACATCGGAAATTCAATGCAATTTTCGTAAAATTCAGATTCATAGAACATATGTGTCCTCTCTCCTACTCACACAACTCCCATACATACGCACCCACACGCGCACACATACACACAAATATATATGCGTGTATGTGTAACCTGAATGAAATATTTCATGGCAAATATTAACAGTTATCATTCAAATAATCCACTCAACTCTTTCGACGAGATCTGTATTTTATTTCTGATTCCCTAACGACGTTTTAACGTCATCTCCCTCTCATTTTTCGTGACTGTGGTTCCTCATCCATCTTTCCTCGGCGCTAGCACGTCAACGCCTCGTGGTCCTTTTCCCAATAAAGATGCGCTACAGCCTCCTATTTCGCAGTGACTGAATTTCGAGTACATATCTTGAATGCCACGCATTTAAGCATTCGGAAACGGAGAACGCTGCCATGTTCGGACAAAAGAAGTCTTTCGAGCGCATGATAGAGAGATGGAGACAGATGGATGTTGCAAGCTGTTTTGTGGTAGCATTCTGTTTGTTATCTAGTGAGGAAAGGGAATCAGAAGAAGGAGGGAGGAAAGAAGAGAGATGTTGTCAATGGGACGCATATTGCAGTAGGCAAGGGCCCCGGCGACGTAGTTTCTTCACCTCCTCAACAACACGTTCCTCGTTGGACGAGGGGGTTGACGTGCTAACCTGCCGATTCAGTAATCCGCATTCGATTCTCTGCTCTGCCAACGTGGAACCAGAGGAATTAATTTCTAGTGCTTAGAAATTGTGCCGTAACTGACTGGAATCTTGTATATATAATTAAAGCTGAATGTGTTCCTATTTTTTTCCTATGCAAGTAACACGTGCTACGGAATAATCAAGTTTGCAATGCTGTTGTCAAACCTTGGCTTCAGCCTCCTTATTATACGCCATTACACACGTATTCATAATGACGGTTACCCTGGTTTGGACATCAGGTCGGTTATGATGTCCTAAAAATGTCATTTGTCTTCCCGACGATCTCTTATAAAACCTACATTTTTTTACTATATGGGTACAATAATATTGAAATAAAAAAAACAATAGCCATAGCTCTTGGGTAATTGCGGATATTTTCTGTCAAAAAGAAAAAACTTTGTCCCCGATAACGCCTACAAATCAAATAACATAATTAATTGAGGTCAAATCTTCAGAATGAATTTAAGTTGTAAATAACTTCCTGATCCAAAAACATATAATGGAGAGGTTGTTAGTTGACGAAATGAAGTGTTATCAGTTATTGCTAAAAATGAGAGATCAAAAGATTCCTAAGTCTGAAAAATAACTCCAAGTTAAGAACCTTCCTGGTGTTCTAAATTATAAAACAGAAAGTAGTTCAGATTTTAATACCATAAATAGGGCCTTACTCTTAACCACTACAAATACACCTGGTGGTTTGCGTGATTTAAATTTTTTCAGGAACGATGTCTTCCTCTGAGGTAAACTGACAAATAAAACAGGTAACTGAAATCTGAGTATATCTCTCTCAAAAGCTCTAAAAAAAGAAAAAAAAAACAAACAGTAGCAATCGTAGCGCACCCATTTTGCTAGAAAATAAACCTTACACTTGTACAGAAATATATATCACGCCAAGGTTACTAGCTTATAATATATTCAGAGCGTAAGAAAGAAAGCGAAACCTATTCAAAATTCATTGTGACCTTTTGTAATATTCACGTAAGTCGAAGGATGGGAAAGGTTCACAACTTAGCAACGTCATATTTGGAGAAGACAAAGTTTAAATAGGAGGGCTTGTCGTCTTTTTTTTTTTCTTAACAACGACCTTCAGTTTTATACACTTTTGAATAGATAAAGATTATGACATGATTTAAAGTAATGGAAACAAAAGGGTCGAAGTTCGATTCTCGGCCTGGCCAACGGGGAATCAGAGGAATTTATTTCTGGTAATAGAAATTCATTTCCCGATATAATGTGGTTCGGATCCCACAATTAGATGTAGGTCACGTTGCTAGGTGACCAATTGGTTCCTAGCCACGTCAAAATATCTAATCCTTCGGGCCAGCCCTAAGAGAGCTGTTAAACAGCTCAGTGGTCTGGTTAAACTAAGATATACTTAACTTTTAAATGGATCTTCTGTTAAATTAAGATTGACCACGTTTTACGAAAATTATGTCTTTCAAGCTAAACACGGAGGTACCGCAGACCATTCAGTGCTTAATACATTGAACACCTGGAGTGGTCAGAAAACGAGATAGAGAGATAAAAATAAATAAATAAATAAATGAAATGAAGTACAAGGATCTAAAGGAAGAACTGGGAGAAAATCACACAGTTGCACTAATAAGTAATACCCAGAGAGACTGAAGAAAGGAAGAGGGAAATGGGTCAACTAAAAGGCTAAAAGTGGGCGTGGCTAGTGACCAAAGGGACCCTAACATTAGCAACGCTTGCAGTGCACCACGTGACGTGCACTGAAGGCACTACCTACCTAAGGGGTCTATTTAATTCAACAAGTCCATAAGGGGTCGGCAGTTATTCGTCCTAAGAATTCAGGTTACCGATTTATTGATGGCTGTGGCCTACTCCTTCCAACTCAACCCCCGACCCCCACCCACCAATCCCAACCCCCAACCAACGCTCCCCACCTCTTCTTTCTACACTCTATCTCTAATTTAATAGCTAACAAGTAACTAGTATGATAAATTCATATCAACCGTACATCTGATGTCTAGCCAGTCCCTTACGACGCTCCTGATTGGCTGTTGATAAGCCAATCATGGGGCTGGAAAAACTCGGTCTCGCTCGAGAGTTCACATAGGCCGGAGGTATGTTCCACCTCTCCTGAGGGATACTTTTGAAAGGACGTAGCCAACCTAAGGCGGAGAGGTGGAACATACATCTGCCTATGTGAACTCTCGAACGAGACTAGTGAGTATCCAGCCTTGTGATTGGCTTATCAATAGCCAATCAGGAGCGTCGTAAGGGACTGGCCTAGACCTCAGATGCACGGTTGATGTGAATCTACTATAAGAATAACAGAAAAAATCGCGCACTAGTTCACGTGGAAAGCACTTGGGATTTGAACATTATCGTCAATATGAATTTTAGCGTTGCTGGAATAATTAAGAAGACTTTTTACGATTAAGAATATCATTGTGCTAATTATTATAATTAAGGATAGTTTTAAGATATGACAATTATTTCCAGTGACTACACGAGAGCAGTGACTCACATCTCTATTTTTCATAAGGCTTAACCAAACGGATTTGTTCATGAATGGAAAGTATGAAGTTACAAGGAGTTACAAGGATTAGGATGTCTCAAAGACTTGTTAGCCCATCCTAAGAGGAAACATCGTTTGCTCACTTATCTCTAGGAGCAGGTTTTACTGTTCATTCACAGCGTCCTGATGATTTTGTCTAGCTTCCTTTTAAGCACTTCCACACTGTTGCTGTTTTACAACTTCTGGTGGCAGTTTATTCCACGTGTCATATCTTTGAATGTAAAGAAGTTCCCACAATGGGATGTGTTGTGTCTCTTCAGTTCTAGTGAAGTAAGGTAAAGCTAAAGAAGTTGGACAGCTGACGAAATGTCAAAGGCAGACAGCAATGCAGCTGAGGGCAGAATGGACGCTGCAAACCAACCTACTGCACAGGATAAAGGATGATATGAAATAAGGGAGAAAATAGCAAGGAAACATTTATTTTTGCAAAGCAATTATTTACCCAAAAGCTTATCTTATTAATTATGACGATTTTCACACTTTTCAACATAATAGTATACTAGGAAATTATTTCTGTCTGAGAAACTAACCGTACCACTTAAAGAAGCAAATCTCTCTCTCCTCTCCTCTCTCTCATCTCTCTCTCCTCTCTCTCTCTATCTATAAGGAAATAAGAAACCATTTATTTTTTGATAATCTCAGATATATCAGTCTAAATAAGGTTTCATTCTCTCGACAATCCTCTCTTATTATAAACAACAAAAGGCAAAAAAAAAAGCAATATAATATGGCGACGAAAATACTGTACAAGAAATGTAGAGCAAATCGCCAAGAGGAAACGAAAGACCGGAAATGGGGATCTTATGACGTCATTTTTTTTATTTAACGAAGCCTGAAGTTAAGAGACGACCTCCCGAGAAAGCACAAAATTTCTCTTGACTCCTCCTCCTCCTCCTCTTCTTCTTTTTCTTCTTCTTCTCTTGTGACTCTGCTTCAAGCTCAATGGCCTTCGCTTTCGAGGATGATAGGAAAGGGACATACCGTAAGACAGCATAAAAGTGAGCAGAGGAGCAATCAATGACAGAGAGAGAGAGAGAGAAGAGAGAGAGAGAGAGAGATAAGAGGCATACAAATAACAGGCCCAATGAGTCTTATTTTTTTTTATTTCTTATTAACTTCATGGCTTTAATTAGCTTTCTCAGATTGTAACTACAGAGACAATATACTTTCCGAGACTACAAAACATTCGAAACATCTACTAATATGAGCTGTATGAGCCTGAAAAAAATAAACCAAAGCGGATGCCATGAAGGGAAGTGCTTCAGTGAAGAACAGACCCGGGTGTCACAGTGTCACAGTGTCAGTAAAAGGTGAACGCCTACTTCACTAAGTCGAAAAGACAATTTTAATTAAGTTTGGTGAAGCGTTCGAGTAAAGCGGAAACTGTTTTCATGATCGTTTAGGATCGTAGAGCTGCCATTACACCAAAGAAGGGAGGAAAAAGTATAATCGAAAAAAATAAAACGGGAAGGGAAGCGCTTCAGTGAATATTTTGTTGTCTCAGAGAGTATACTGTCTCTGTAGCTATAATCTGGCGAAAGCCAAGAAAAAGATATGAAGTTAACAAAAACACTCGCTGGGCCTGTTATTTGTATGTCTCTCTCTCTCTCTCTCTCTCTCTCTCTCTCTCTCTCTCTCTCTCTCTCTCTTCCTTGTCATTTCAATAAGGATAAGAGAGTTGCAACAGGTTGTAGAGACAACCTAAAAGAATTTCACACAAATAAATACGACTAAGCGAATCCTGAGAGCAACGCATTGTAAAAAAAAAAAAAAATAATAAATAAATAATAAAATAATATAAAAAAGACTCTATAAATGAAATCAGGAACCAACGGACCAAGAAAAACTAACATCAGCCTCGAACCTAAAACTCCTGGGCAAATCCGAGGAAGGAAATGGCCCTCGAAAATTTCTTTTGACGGGAAGAGATTTGGTCAAGTCTCGCCTCCCCTCCCACTTGCGCACTTCAGTGACCTCATCTGGGGGAGGGGGAGAAGAGGGGGAGGGGGAGGGGTTCAGGGGGAGGGGGAGGGGTTTCAGGGGGATGGGGAGGGGAGGGGTTTCAGGGGGATGGGAGGGGAGAGGGGGCATCATCGAGGTCTAGGTCCGGTTCCTCGAAGGAGAAAATGAAAGAAGGCGAGGAAAGTGTCATCCCGTGATTGATCTGGACGACATCCTACTTGAAGGAAAATCTGTGGGAAATAGCAAAATAGTTGAAAGATGAATCGATACGAAAATCAGTCAATATCTGGTTTAATTAACAGGGGAATCAGCGAAATGACTGAAGGTTTAACACGAAAGAAAATCAGTGAGGCAGGAAACTGATTATCCATTCAGTCGGAAAATAATATAACGAACGAACAGATCAGTAAGTCAAGTCACTCAGTCACGATATCAGTGAAATAGCTGACGACATCATCAGTCAATGAAACTGACAAACAAATCAGTTTAATATGCAAAACCAGCCCACCAAGAATTGCTCACTAAACGGGTGGATATTGCATAGTACCTGTCCCCATTCAGGATTCAAGTGTGGGGTTTTGTTCTCGAATCACTCACAGGAAACAGTTCCAAGCTTTTTTTTTCTAGGGGGGAGGGTGAGTGCCGGGGGTTAGGATTATACATTCAAGGGTAGCCAAAGGCAAGCAAACGCTGTACAACAAAACGAAATCCATCCCTCCCCCCCCACCCCCGCGCCGTTCATTTCCCCGTTTTACTCATTCAAAAATACGGAGCCAAAGTTCATTCAGCTTTTCCTTCGCGTGCGTGATGCAACCCATTCATAAAGAAAGGGTTGTAAACAATCAAGCGGATCGATGGCAATTTCTGCCCTCACGCAGCTCTTTCTGTGTTTGTATTTGGCATTTCACCATTCGCCCTCCCCCACCCCCCTTTTGCTTTTCATTTATTCTGATTTTTTTTTTTTAATTATTCTGACTTCTGGCATTTTCTTCGCCTAGGTTTTTGTATTTGGCATTTCACCATTGCTCCCCACCCTTTTTGCTTTTTTGTATTCCGATTGTGTTTTTTTTTTTTTCAAGTATTCTGATTTCAGGCATTTTTTCCTCCACCAGGTCTTCGGAATTCAACTGATATTTGTCTACCTCTGTAACAACGCGTCTGTGATCGCTCAAGGAGAGAGAGCTTTGAAATTGTTTTGCTTTTTGTTTTGCAGATATTTCCTTGCAAAAAAATATCTACAGGTTGTTTTCTTCTGCCTATTTTTCTCATAAAAAAGAAATTGTCCAAAATATATTTACTCGGTTAATCTGACTTCTCTTGTAAATGGGTAAGGATGGTAAAATTTAATGTCGGTACATAAAAACATTCTTTTACAATTACTACTTATATAACGTAACCTGTAGAGTACCAATCATAAACCAACGACGAAGAAAACGCAGACATTAACAACATCGATAATAATAATAATAATAATAATAATAATAATAATAATAATAATAATAACAATAATAATAATATAATAACAGCAGAAACGAAGCCAAGTTAGAAGTGTGAACGAGCTACAATTTTCCAAAACTGTGGATCGTAATACAATAAAGGACTGTAATATAACGACGGTAATAAAAACAAAAAATAAAAATCTCCAACATGTTGAATATAATTATAAGCATAACGCTTTATACACCGGCTCATTATTCACAAAACTTAGAAAATGGAAAATGGAGATTTTTATGTCCAGAAAAATAGGCTAAAAAGGGTTAATTGTTTGGAATACAATGAATTCGGTTCTGCACGTGAAGTTGATTAATGATACCACCCCAAATGAAATGTATTTTTGGTGCCATAAAACAAACAGAACATCACTCGATATCATTTTGGCTCCAAAAGCCGTATTTGCAGCTGAAAGGCTTTATTTCCATGTTTCAGTGATAAACGCATTTGTAGTTCATGGAACGAAACATTTTTATCAACTTTAAAAAAAATCGTATCATTATGACTGTGAGCTTCGGTGTTTCAGATAGTTTATTTTTGAATGACATCGAGGAGTGTTTTTTTTTCACTTTTTATGAATGTTATTGTAGGAGATCGGGCATGAAATTTGAAACAAAAATAATATCAATTGGATTTCGAATGTCGAATTTAGGAAAAATGTTATCACGAGTATAAGTGTAATGTATCAATATGCGTGTGTGTGGGGGGGGGTGGGGGGGGGGGGGGGGGGGGGGGGGGGGGGGAGGGGGGGCGGTTGGCAGGGCGGGGTTGTTAGGAAAAATCTTCCCTTAGTATAAGGAGAACTATATATGGACATGAGAGAGAGAGAGAGAGAGAGAGAGAGAGAGAGAGAGAGAGAGAGAGAGAGAGAGGTCTCATATATATATATATATATATATATATATGATATATATATAGTATATAATATATATACATATATATATCCATATATATCCAAAGTTTGTTTAATAGACATCCGAAATTCGTGTAGTCTGAGGGAAAAAAATCATCGACAAAACTTACACAGCAACTGATGTAACGAGCGGCGACAAATAATTCATTTCGAAGCAAATACGACGACAATACCATGACTGATTAGAACCCTTCCTTGTCGGTTCAGGCGATGAAGATAAGTCTACCTGGCTTTACGACGGAGTTCCAGGCGTGAATCCTTCCAGGATAACTAACCTAAGCCCGTTTACATCACGGCGAATGTCGCTGGATTCCGCGAGAATGCAACGTTGCATTATAAAACGGCATAAATGCAGAGGATACTATAAAAGCATTCTGTTCTTCTTCTTTAACATTCGAATACACACAGAATATTAATCCCTCCAATAAAATGAATGCAAAGATGCTATAAATGAATTCTGTTCTTCTTTAATATTCGAATGCACACAGAATGTCAATGAAAGCAATGAAATAATTACAGAAAATCTTATCATTTTCTTATGCAATTTGATAATGTGAAGTAAACTGAATGGAATATGTAATGCTGTCATCCGTATCTATTCTTTGATGGTGTATGTCTTTGATCAACCCTAAAATCCACACTCCTAACAAACTGGAAACACTTTTCAAGCCCATCATATCCATAAACTTATTTGTTTAGTCTCACGCTGAATATAAATTCTTGCCCACAGAATACTTCATAAAGTACATAAAAAAAATTAAATACAGACCAAAGTTAAACGTAATACTCTCTTCTACAATATGTTCGACTTAGCAACTATATCAGATATGAATCAATAATTAATAAATAGTTCTGGCATCACAACACAGGGGCCGGGCCCCCCATCACACACACACACACACACACACACACAAAAAGGTGGGAAAGCAACCGAATCCTCAGATTTTCATAAATGAATACATGCAGTTGCCACCTTCCTCGGATCCTTTCGCCCTAAAGTGCGAATACTTCTTACTGATGGAAGAAATGAGTTCGGAAGAGAATTTTTTCCTTCAGTAGAGGGAGCGAATAACACCTCTTAAAGATCATGTCTCCAACCGCTGTGAGTTGTTCTTTCAGGGCGCTCCATGTCGTGAAGTAAGCTGTGGTGGGCTTTTTTTTTTTTTTTTTTTTTTTTTTTTTAGTTTTCTATAAAAGAAAACTATTGTCCCGGCTTTGCCTGTCCGTCCGCCTTCAGATATAAAAAAAACTACCGAGGCTAGACGGCTGCAAATTGGTATGTTGATCATCCACCCTCCAATCATCAAACGTAACAAATTGCAGCCCTCTAGCCTCAGTAGTTTTTATTTTACTTAAGGTTAAAGTTAGCCATAACTTACATCTGGCAACGATATACGACGTCCGCCCTCAGATCTTCAAAAACTACCTAGTCTAGACGGATGCAAATTGGTAAGCTGATCGTCCACCCTCCGGTCATCAAACTTACCAAATTGCAGCCCTCTAACCTCAGTAGTTTTTTTTATTGTACTTAAGGTTAAAGTTAGCCATAACCGTACATATATCTGGCAACGATATAGGACAGTCACCGCCGTCCCGTGATTAAAGTTTCATGGGTGCAGCTCATACAGCATTATATGCAGAGACCATCGAAGGATAAATCTATTTTCACTGTCCTTGATCATAATTAACAAAGGAAAAATAATGAAAGAGGCAACGAAAATTTCTTTATCGATATAACAGGTTCTGGCTCTTGGCACTAATTACAAAATGACCCCTTTGTGTTCTTTAGAAAAATTAACATAAAAATATTCCCAACTCCCTGTTACCTCGTTCGAGTAGTATGGGACGGGGTAATTTACAGAATTTGATTAGTATACCGACAGTAATTATTACATTGTTCATTTGTAATCTAATTGAAACAAAAAAAAAAAAAATATTTCCGAGGAAAGGGTTAAGAAAACAGACCTAATTGAATTGCATTTTTTTCAGTAACTGATTTCTTCTTTCTGTATTTAATCTATTTCTTCTTTCAAATGAACACCATATTCTTTGCAAGGTTGAATGTCAAGTCACTGGTTCCATATATGGATACGGGTTAATAATAATAATAATAATAATAATAATAATAATAATAATAATAATAATAATAATAATAATAATAATAATAATAATAATAATAATAAATCACTTAGATACCTTGTTAAAAAAACATCTTAAAAGACGCGAATAAGGATGATTCACGCCAGATGGACAAGTGTTTTGTGCGAGTGTGAAGAACGTAAGCAGCGCCCAAGGATTTCTCTTCATCCTTAGGAAGAGCCCTCTGGGATGGGGGACATAATCCTTCACTCGGTGCAGGATGCCTCCTTTCACCCAGAGGATATCGCCGAGGAAAGGAGAAAGGGAAGAGATAGCAATGGGGTCGTGACACTGCAGAAAGGGAAATGAAAGGATGAGGAAATATAAGAGAGGACTGACATTTTGAATATTAGTTTGTTCTCTGTTTCATATTTGTTTTTATACAGACCAAAACGGAATAAGTATAGAATTTAGGCCAAATGCCAAGCTCTGGGAACTCTAAGGTCAATCAGCGCTGAAACGGAAACTGACAGTAAAAAGGTTTGAAAGGTGTAACAGGAGGAAAACCTCAAAGCAGTTGCACTATGAAACAATTGTTAGGAGAGGGTGAAAAGTAAGAAGGAAGAAAGAGAATAAGAGCGGAGGTACAGGAAAAGGAATGAGGAGAGGGGTTGCTGCTATGGGCAAAATGGACGCTGCAAAGAACCTTAAGTAATGCATACAGTGCACCGCGTGGGATGCACTGATGGCACTACTCCCCTACGGGGAAAACGTCTTTATGAACTAAATGCAAAACAACTGACACATCTACAATATAAATAGAATCGAGTATCAGTTAACACAAATCTACCTTTTTCCATTATCATTATTTGGGGTGGGGGGGGGGGGTTCGGGGGGTGGGGTTGGATACTATGACAAATTTAATTTTTGGTAACTTTCTATTGCTGACAATAAAAGTTTTGATGTTATGGAAAATACTTCTGTGGATGAATCAGAGTTGAATCTATTCGAAAAGTCAAAATCATGAGCTGATTTAGTAAATGTGTGGGATTGGTAATGACATTTAACAAGACCCGTCCCCATTCTTTTTATATCGTAGCAGATTAACTATAGATCTAGCATTTTACATGATTTCTAATTTTTCCACTTATTCTTTCACTCATTGTTTCACCTTTCCTGCTCTCTTTAAAACACTGTCAGTCAACTCATATCTCTCCTGATTTTGTCATCTTTCATTCGCCCCCCCACCACATCATCCCATTTCAACAAACGACCAGGTGTGATGGACCATGAACATTATAAGCCTTAATAAGATAAAACATTCTCTCTCTCTCTCTCTCCTCTCTCTCTCTCTCTCTCTCTAAGATCAGACTACCTGTGCGTTTGTGTCATAAAGTAACGATTAAACTTCTAGAATTAATTTCTCGAGGTAAAATCTCTCATTCCAGGTACTACTTAGGTAGCAGGCCGTTAGCTTACTCTTAAGACTAGCGGGAGATTTCTGTAAAGGTGAACAGTGACTTTGGATTATTAAAAAAAAAAAAAAAAAAAAAAAAAAAAAAAAAGAGAGAGAGAGAGAGAGAGAGAGAGAGAGAGAGAGAGAGAGAGAGAGAGAGAGAGTACCTTTGTTCACCTTTTTTTTTTCTTCCTTTGACGTTTTCTTCAAACTGGAAAGCTCAAAGAACGAGGGCGACTGGAACTGGAGCAGCGCTTTCCTGCTGTCAGATCTTCGCGCCGTTGTAAGGAAAGGTCAGTGACGTTTTAACTTGTTTTCCTTATTTTAGTCTTCCGCAAAGTAAAACAATTGAATTGGCTATTTTTGTCAGTCCGTCTGCACTTTTTCTGTCCGCCATCAGAATCTTAAAACCTACTGAGGCTAGAGGGCTGCAAATGGGTACGTTGACCATCCACCCTAAAATCATCAAAGCACCAAATTTCACCCGTTTAGTCTTAATAGTTTTTATTTCATTTAAGGTTAAAGTAGGCCATGCTCGTGCGTCTGGCAACGCTATATGGACAAGCCACCATTGGACTGCGGTTGAAACTTTCATGAGCCGCGGCTCATACGACAATATACGCTTAAAGACAACTCGACATCACCAAAGAAACTTTTACTTTTACTTGTTATTTTTGTCATCGCTGCTTTTGTTGTCGATATAAATTTTGTTAGTTAAACGTTACGAAAACAGAAATGACAAATAAACGAGTCTAGGTTCGCTCCTTAATAAAATTAACGAATATATAATACAGGATTAGTTAATAATAAGTTCTCGCTTCACTGGTACTAAAGCCCTGGCGCTTGACAGCCGAGTTCAGTAGACCTCAGACACGCCGAACGCAAAACTGATGCTTTCAGTTTTTCTTGAAGATCTTTCGAGTAGAATGTATCTGAACAACTTTCTCAATACAAAAAAAAAATTTATCAGAGAAATATGAATTTCAAGTGAAGACTTGTTCCATGAAATAGCTCTAGGTTGAAATATAAATGGAAAGATAATACTATGGTAAGAGCTCTAGGTAAAATAATAATTCATTTTGGGAGGGAAAATAAACAGCAATTAACACCTTTGATCTTATTTCCATGTCACTGAAATGCATGAAACATGCAATCAGTGTTTACTGCAAAAATATAGGGCGCGCTTTGAATGCAGTCAAAAGCAATATAGTTTAATCAGAACTTCTCGTTTATTGATTTCAGTGGAAAATCTATCCATCCAGTATGAGTGGAAATGGATAACAAAGTATATATTACTAATATATATATATATATATATATATATATATATATATAATATATGTTTGTGTTGTTGTGTGTGTGTGTATGTGTGTATTCTCAAGGAAGCAAGTGAGACGTCTTCTGGTAATTTAAAAAGGCTTTATTAAGCGACGTTTCGGTGTCCAGCCCTATCATCACGGCTGTAAAAAGGATTGATACACATAAAACATTGTAAAATGACTCATCCTAATAACCAAACATACATTTAAAATTCACAGAAAACCTAACTACAATGCTAAGAAAATTACCTTCTCAAGTGAAGGGAAGAAGTCGAGTGACCAGAAGAAGAAGGAAAGGTTCCAAGTAAGTAAATATAATAGTTATGCCAGGTAAAGAGGGGTAGCGGTACGTTGGTTGTTTAATTTTGAACTATTGTTTTTATGGAAAGCGATTCGAAGACAGCAAGCTCTTGAGGAGAAGAAGCCCGTGTAATGATTTTGAAGTGTTTGTATTCTATATTAAATTTGCATTTTTTTTAATGTTCTCGAATGTTCGAGTATTCTGGTGAAGACAACCGGACACCTGTTCTATAATCACCCCCCTGTGGCAATCAATGCGGACTTTAAGAAGCCGACGTGAGCACTAGGCACGATCCCAAGATCCCTGAAAAGGAATCTAGAAAAACTAGAGGCTGAAGTAGCTCCAGGACTCATGCAGAAGAGTGTGATCCTAGAAACGGCGCACATAGTAAGAAAAGTGATGGACTCCTAAGGAGGCAGGATGCAACCCGGAAAACCCCACACTATAAATACCACCCAGTCGAATTGGAGGACTGTGATAGAGAGAGAGAAAAAAAAAATAATAATTGCTTCTAAGGGCAGGATTAGGCAGTATTGCTCACACCATTGTGGAGGAGAGACGGGAAATATCAGCCATGCATGCCAATATGAACAGACGACCATAAAACAGTTTATTGCCAACATTGAGAAAGGGATTTGGGTATCTCGGAAGTTTATGGGAATGTTAGACACCAATACAGAGCAACAGTCAGTT
>NC_087209.1:11086106-11093606 GCF_015104395.2 Macrobrachium nipponense | reverse complement strand
ATTGAATCCTGAACCATATATTTCTAAGTTTTACTAATCTAAAACCCTAAGCCTATGCTGTCACGGTTACTAATTCGAATAATCTTACGTTGAAAAGAGCTGCTCATGTCAAGCCCTAATCCTATGTTGATGAGAGCTGCCAATTCTAAACCCTAATTCTAAATTGTCAAAGGTGTCTAATTTGAAGTCCTAATCTTATTACGTTAAATCCCCACTTAATACTACTGTCAGTTCTTCGCACTGCAACTGCCAGTAAGCAGTGAAGACAGTAGAAGAAATGCCCTAATAACAGCACGTTATCAATGCAAGAAAACAATATTCACTCTACGCAAATTTTATTTAAGGAGTTCTCTCGAGTTTGACACTTACCTTACATGTACGATTATAAGTACATAAAGTCAACCCAAAGTACGCTTGATGCAAATGTTATATGATGAATATATATTTTCAACGCATCATTACTTTGCAAGCACCACAAATTGTAACTACAACACTTGGCAAACATCACTGACCTGAAAAAAAAAGACAGATTTAATAAATTATGACATACTGTTGAAATAGACATATATGTTAAAACAAATTAAGAACACTGAACAAAAAATACACTTGTTAATAACACGTCTCTTTGTAGTAATTTCAATAGGGATATATGGACACACTGGTTTGTACCACCCAATAGCAGAATTCGCTCCTCCATTCTATTCGAAATTTCGTCTCATGATGCCTTCTTTTATAATGCCCCTTTTACGTCATTCAAGTACCCATCACCATTTACAAGTACACAGACCACAGAGGAAAATAAAGTGGCTATTCCCTTGGTAGGATAAAGTTGCTTTTTCCTTAGCAGACTCGCCGCTGACCTTGGTATATCAAGATGTTACCTGCTCCGTATCTGATTATACGCCTGTGGTGTTTGCGTATGGTAACACTGCGTCCCGGGCTTTAGATAGTTGCATTCAGCTTACATTCAACAATTATAATAATATCCTATTTCGAATATTAACGGTGTTATTCGCATACAGTAAATTATTAAAACACTTTTCAGTTGCAAATGTACACCCAGATATCCTTTTATTTACCTAAAACTTACACATAGCGTAACTATGTAAAGCCCGGGACGCAGTTTTACCATACGCAAACACCACAGGCGAGTGGACAGATGGAAAAAACAGTATAGTCAAGCGATGTTTTCATAACTGGAATTCAATTTTCCTCTGTCACTAAGAATGCTGCATATTAGTATCATATTTGTTCGAGAGGAAAGTGATCAGTATTATTAAAATATGAAATAAACAATGGGAGTCTATTTTGCTTTTCTATACTATTTCCATTAATTAGTAGCAAATACTTACAAAAACGCCCGAAATCACATATATTTCTGTCTGGGCGATATCCATTTACATAGTATTAAAACAAAGAATTGGAGGAACAAATTCCTTAAATAAAGATGGTCATCATACAATCCAAATACAACCACCACATTACAAATGACAACAGTACTATTACGTCAGCACAGCCAAGTAATCATTTTCATTATTGTCACGCTAATATTACGTAAAATAATTAACAAATAAAGATTTATCTGTAAAACGATAAATTGTTGAGATTCGCTTACCCAAAATAAATGCAATTTCATCTCTTTATGTTCACGAACATATATCAGAAAATATCAAACCATGGGCAATATATAATTCAGAATGGATATTCCTATCGATACACGATCGCTTCTAATGGTTCCAAACCATTTGCTAAAAGCAGCATCCTACACGGAAATATATTTTGAGTGACACGAGGATTCTACGGCTCGCGTGGTATATCACGTAAAAATAATGTACGGTCATATATTTCATCTTGAGGGGAAGACGATGATGATAATCAACGAAATTTATCACCAGTTTCGATGATTGAACGTTCAGTGGCAATTGGCCAATGGACCTTATTTCAATATAGTCGCATTCATCGAATAGAATCTTTGCGCCCAGGCGGTTTTGATGAAAAAATACAAGTATACTTGGATACAATAACAAGAAACAGACATTTGGATATGATAATTAGTTGCACGCATATCTGGATGAAATAAGATACATGCATAATTTGATATAATAAATAAGAGATAAGAATGTTTGGATAAAATTATTAGATCCAAGCATATTTCGATCAAATAATCAGGTACAATCATATTTAAATCTAATAAGATACAAGCAAACCTAACCCTACCCTACACTCAATATTGACCAAATATTCTTGAACTACCCATATAATTATTTCCATTCCTAAAATTATATAAAGAACAATATGGTATCTCACGCTTCATTTTAAACCCTGAAAAAATATTTCTCCCATGTTCCGTGCTAACAATGTCAATCAAAATCGTGTTAATAAAAAAAAAATTAAAAAGATTAATCCCTTTGTCCCTCACTTCAATATTTAATTTTCCCTATTTTCCCCGACCTGACACCGAGTTTCATCATTTCCAGTTGCCTCGCTCTATCCAGTGTATTTCTTCGTCATTTCAAATATCTTTTTACGAATGAATGCGTTTTAATTGGTAAACCTTCGGGTTTTAATGCCTTACGTAAAATCAAGCACGATAAATATTATTAAAGGAAAGAATTGGTAGATACCACCTATTTCTGATATCGATATCTATTCATTCCTACGGAATTCTCTGATAGATATCTTAAACAAATGGAAAGACTTTTCAAATCGTCCAGGTTTTGACGAACTGGAGTATCCTATTTTTCCATTTTTTTTTTATTTTCCAGGCAAAATGTCTCAGCTTTTGATACTCTATGGCATTTGAAAACTTGATCTGCCTTGTTGTCACATTTTCAAACCAAATTTCTTCAAAAGATGAGCTAATTAGATGCACCGAGTGATATCAAAACATTCAAAAGATGAGCAAAGTAGAAGCTCTGCATAATATCTATATCTTCGTAGCCAATTTTCTCAAAATGGAGAAAAAATTACATACGCCATTTCGTCACACTAGGGATGAATTACAAGATGTCTATAATGGAAAAAATCACAAATACAATCACCCTAGGATGACAAAGCAAAAAAAAAAAAATCCTACAATACGAAAACCTCCAGACATCGTGCCAGTTTCTGACGTTCACAAAAACGCTACGAAAACTGAATGAAGACCATGGAACCAATCATAAGACGAAATCAAGTGAGACGAATTCAGGGTCCCTAGTGTCTTCCTTTATACCACCCTCTATTCAAACTCGGCTTCCATCCAAAACTGATTTCCCTTTGAGATGTGAGCATACACACACACACACACACACATATAAATAAGAGATCCTCACGTGAAAATGAAAGAAGGAGGTACCAAGACTTTCAACTTTTATTCCAAAGTCATCTTCAGGGTACCCTGAAGATGACTTTGGAATAAAAGTTGAAAGTCTTGGTACCTCCTCCTTTCATTTTCACGTGAGGATCTCTTATATACTTCACCCACGGGACCATTGTGGAATTGCAAGACACAATATATATATATATATATAATATATATATATATATCATATATATATATATATATATATATATATATATATAATATATATATATATTGTGTGTATGTTTGAGTTATTGACATAATGGCACCATCTCGTATTAAGCAAGACCAGGTAATGTCGTCTAATAAAATTTAATCTTAGGATGACCGATTAAGCCTCAGTAACTTGGACCGACTCTCAAAATTCAAAAACGATTTATTTTCCTCATATGAAAGTAAAGTATCCTGTCATGTAATTTCAAACTGTATTTATGACTTTCCGAACAGTAATTTTCATATTATCTGCCCAAAACATTGTAGTAATACAACAGAAAGCTCTTTCGTTTCTTTCGGATTTTATAACGGAATTTTACTGCAGAATAAATGTGCCCCTATTCTTTCAAAATGATGAGACGGTTCCGTTTTCTATGACCTAAAAAAAAAAAAAAAACTCCAGACAGGGTGAATGGCCAATTCTCTTTTTCCTTCTTCCGGGATCTTTATTTCCTATCCAGGAAAAAAATTTTCATTCCCCCCTTTTTAAGGATTCCTGAAATCTGTGATTTTTTCTATTGTGTGAAGGATCCCTCGACCGCCCTGAGATTTCGAAGGAAATTTTTTTTTAAAATTTTTTACGTTTCCTTTTTTAATTTTTTTTAATTTTCAAGGTCAAACTACGACATGTGTGTGTGTGTGTGTGTGTGTGTGTGTGTGTGTGTGTGTGTGTGAGGCTTCTTCATTTGATTTTCACTCTGGATTCAAGGCTTTGTAGTGACAAGAGTATCCAAAAGTATATACGTATGCATATATAATTTATATATATACATATATTATATATATATATATATATATATTATATATATATAT
Organism: Macrobrachium nipponense; assembly: GCF_015104395.2. Taxonomy (NCBI): domain Eukaryota; kingdom Metazoa; phylum Arthropoda; class Malacostraca; order Decapoda; family Palaemonidae; genus Macrobrachium; species Macrobrachium nipponense. The sequence continues at coordinate 11,089,237 of NC_087209.1, read as the reverse complement.
ATATATATATATATAGATATGTATGTATGTATGTATATATGTGTGTGTGTGTGTTTAAGCTAATCAGGAAAATAAGCAACGTGATGAATTATATTAATAAAGTCAAAATCCACGAAGGAGAAAGAGAAACGACGGAGCACTGTAAGGCCTTTCGACTTCTTGTCCTACTAAGCAAAGGACAAGAAGTCGAGAGGCCTTGGAGAGCTCCATCGTTTCTCTATCCCTCGTGGATTTTGTCACTATATATATATATATATATATATATATATATATATATATAAAATAAACATATATATCTGTGTGGATTAAAATAAGAGTATTTCATCGCTTTGCCATTTCTTTCTAAAATGAAAATGTATCTCTCAGTTTAGAAAAAAAATCCAAACATTTTAAGTAAAAGCAGCATTGCAAAATCCATGATTTTCCTTTGATGTATTTGCAAATGCATGAACAGACGGGTACCGGTGTCGCTTACATCAATACTGCACCGCTATTCATCTACATAACATAAAAGGTGGGCAGTAAACGAAATTCTTCAAATTCTTTCTTTCCGGTGTCTGAGAATGAATTTTTTTTCGTTTTGAATTCGTTAAATGGTAAGCAATGTTCTGGAAAAAGAAAATCGGAATTTCGGGTGATAAAACCTTGCATACGTGTTGCACTGCTAAAGCCTCAATGTCTTAAGGTGAATCCGAATTTGTTCAAGACCCATAATAAAATAATAGAGTAAATAAGTCTAACGATTTTTGTATTGTTGTTAAAATTGCCAAGAAAATTATATCTTGATCACACACAAATTTAAAAACAGTTTTATTTCATAATTCCTGAGTTCACTTACGAACTTCAATGAATATCCAGTTTTGTCATCTACTATTGTCACTTTATAGTTAAAACTGGCCTCTTATTAGAATACAAGTTTTACTATAGAGAACAATCCTAAGAAAAGATATTTAACTGATTAATCAAGGTTTGTCGTAACAGCATCGTCAGAAAATGGCAATTTCAGCTGAGACCAAAATTAAGTTATTTTCTTATAGCCAGTGACGATAGCGCCATCACTTGCGATATCAATAAACCAGCTTACGTATACCTTTCGCTAAGACGTAATATCCTAGTAGTCTTCTCCACTCATCTTAAGTCCTTTCATATTTATACTCGTAATTTTCCGTATTTCCAATTTGGTTTGCTATATATATGTAGCAAGTCGTACGTAAAGCTATTACCTACCACTAGTTCTCAATACCCCCTTATATCTTTTCGCCTTCATTTAGATATATATATATTATATATATATATATATATATATATATATATATATATATATATATAGGTATATATATATATATATATATAAGAATACTTATCACCGTGATTCATATAAATAATTTGAGATTCATACAATCATTCTAGCTACAAATGTCCTTTATATATCAATTCCATCCTTTATATATCTAATTCGCTCTAACTTGGAATTGATATATTTTCATATATGTAACGAAGGAAAATTTTTAGTTGATAATAATTTCGTCCCCTCATGGGATCGAACCACTGTCCAGTGGACGAGAGCGAAATCAGGACGGACAGTGACATTACCGAATCGGCCAACAGATGAGGGGACGAAATTATGATCGACTAAAAATTCCCCTTCGGTACATATATGAAAGTATATCAATTCGAGGGTAGAGCGAATTAGATATTAAAGGTCATTTATTGAAGCTCGAATGATATAGATATAGATATAGATATATATATATATAGATATATATATATATATATATATATATATATATATATATATATATATATATATAAATTCTCCTAATCCCAAATATTCCACATCCAAATGCCTCTTGCTTAAGCGTACTACCAAACATCTCTCACCCTTTTGGAATCATTCCCTCGCCCTTTCTTCTTCTTCTTCTTCTTCTCCGCACTCTTCTTTCATATCTCCTTTATTCTGCAATGTTGATCTGTCTCTCCCCTAAAGCATTAAATTTATCCTTTCGTTTATTTCTAGTTCCCTTAATCTCCTTTATCTGTGTCTTTCTCCTACATTTCTTCGTCGTTTTGTACAACAAAAGAGGAATGAAACTTCGCACTGAAGATATATCAATAGTTTCAAAGATTTAGCGAAATCTCTAAAACTATCAATATATCTTTATTGTGAAGTTCCACCCATCATTTACTGTGAATAAGACAACGAAGAAATGTAGGAGAAAGACGTAGATAAAGGAGATGAAGGGAACGAAAACGAATGGCTTTGTGGAAAGAACATAATGACATAAACAATGATTCCAGGAAAATTCAGAAAGACACCTGATTTTTTTTTTTTAAACAAACTTGGGAACAAGAGAGAGAAACAGAATCAATTACTGTTTCAGTGGAATGCTGCTGACAGGTTAGCTGTAGGATTCAATGAACTATTAACCAGTGATCATTTTCAACCTTAAGACATGGTTATGTATTTATTTGTTTTCAATTATACTGAGCAAAGGCAACTTTCTCTCGTTGCTTGCCCGCCTTTCGAATAATGCCAGTACAATATGGTGCCTGTTAATACTCAAGTGGATCTATACCCTATTACCTGTCTTTTAAATAATGCCGGTACAATATGATGACCTGTTACTCTTCTGGGTCAGTATCACTACAACTGGGTCGTACCTGACGATTTTATTTCCTTAGATTATGTGGATTACGATGATCTTTGCCGTTATATTAAGGCACAGAGACAGAATGTTGTTCATGCAGCTATATATATATATATATATATATATATATATATATATATATATATATATATATATATATATATATATAATATATATATATATATATATATATATATATATAATATATATATATATAATATATATATTCATACATATATATTATATATATATATATATATATATATATATATATATATATGGAGTCTTATAGTCTTTCATATTTTAAGAGGCAGGCCCAATGCTTCTTTTATGAATAATTGCTCCCATTTCTTTTCGTCGTTTTATTTAGAACGGGGTCAAGATAAGGGTATCTGGGTAGCCAGTTCCTTTGGCCTCTAAAAAAAAAAATCGCAAAAAAAATTAATTGCTATATAGTATAAATGAACGATGTTTGTGTTAGGA
>NC_087209.1:11056106-11081106 GCF_015104395.2 Macrobrachium nipponense | reverse complement strand
TATATATATATATATATATATATATGACTGGTAAAAAAAAAATTGTCTGTAACAACAGAATTCTATGTAATAAATGGAGCCCATAAAAACACCAAAATATAGAAAGTAAGGACTACTATATTTCAGATACTGCTGTCTCTCTCTTCAGGAAAGTAATAAATGGAGCCCATAGAGACACCAAAATATAGATAGTAAGAACTTTATTTCAGCTGTCTCTCTCTTGAGGTAGGTACCTACCTGTTAGAGGGAGACAGCAGTCACTGAAATATATACTTACTTTTGGCGTTTTACGAGATCCTTTTATTAGAGTATATATACATACAAAGATATATATATATATATATATACATACATACATACATACATACATATACACACACAGGTAACGAATCGCCATTATAAAGAAGTTACTGGAACAAAAACAATGACACCTACCATTCCCAGAGTTAAGTTTAACTAAGTTTACAAACTGCTGGCTAACTATAAAGGTTGCTACTGTCTGGACTAGAATCTCTACTCAGGAAACTTCGAAATACGTTACATCTCGAAAGTTGAGGGAAAATGGTTCGGAAATTGAAAGGGGAACCTATTTTCTATTTCACATTTCGTTATGGTACAAAAATACACCTTTAGTAATATGCTTATATTGATACTCACAGATTTGTATGTAAATCTAAACTGTAAAATGTTAAGTATGGCAGTACTGGACCGAAGAAAAAACGTATTGCTTTCTCTTCTTACGAAAGATGTCCAAAATAATTTTTCTTAAGAATATGATAATTTGATTATTTTTGACGTAGCAATAATTTATGATGATTTGGAAATCATCATACTGCAACGACTAATATAAACAAGGATTTTCACACCAAAATAAAACTGCCAGGATGCAAAAGTAGCGAGTTAGAATCTCTCTCTCTCTCTCTCTCTCTCTCTCTCTCTCTCTCTCTCTCTCTCTCTCTCTCTCTCTCTCATAATATGACTGGGATGAGAATCAAGAAAGGATCGATTATCCATCACCTACACACTTTCCACGTCTCATCTCGCTATGTTTCCCGGAGGGAGAATTTGGAGATGTTATGGAACGTTATATTTCATTTTATGATGGGAAAACCCTTTAAAATGGCATAAGTCAAATATGTAGATGAGTAAGGTTACATACAACCAATAAATAAGTGACTGACCTTTGTTGCAAGATAAGGAAAATTTTGACCACTGAATCAACGTATACTAATATAGAGTAACAATTAATTGATTTGTGTTTATTAAAACTGGCGTTTTCGATTGAATGTTAGATTGCGGTTCGCATTTGCACCCAAAAATACATCCGAAGTTTTTTTTTTTTGTTTTTTTTTTTTTTCTAATGAAGTTTCCGGTTCTCTTATCTATTTGCCAATGCAAGTTTGTTTTCATTTTATTCACTCTAAATATGTATGTGTATTTTATAATGCCTTACAGATGTGATTATATATATAATATATATATATATATATATATATATATATATATATATATATATATTATATATATATATATATATATAATCACATCTGTAAGGCATTATAAAATGCACATACATATTTAGATTGAATAAAATGAAAACAAACTTGCATTGGCAAATAGATAAGAGAACCGGAGGACTTCATTAGATAAAAAAAAAAACTTCGGATGTATTTTTGGGTGCAAATGCGAACCGCAATCTAACATTCAATCGAAAACTTCATTTAAAAAAAAAAAAAAAAAAAAAAAAAAAAAAAAAACAAAAAAAAAAAAAAAAAAAAAAAAAAACTTCGAATACATTCTTGTGTGCAAAATGCAAAAACCACAAGCAGACATTCAAACGAAAACACTGGAACGCAAAGCAGGATATGGAGTTTTCTTATCACCTTTCAACTTGGGTTCTAGTCAGGAGGAGGCGGACTTGATCTCGGCTAGACTTTTAGTCGGGCGAAAATAGCGTCTTGATACGGACCTAAACCAAATCGAGGGGGAGGGGGGGGGGAGGAGTCTCCGATACCAAACGCCTTCAGAATCCCAGCAGGGGAAAGGCGAAAGACTTCCGTTTATTTCCGCCTCTGCTCAGACTCGAGATACTATTGTCACTCGTGCATGATTTATCTCAAAATGCAACTCCTTTGGTTTTCAGAGAGAGAGAGAGAGAGAGAGAGAGAGAGAGAGAGAGAGAGAGAGATAGGGGAAACTGCTTAGGTATATCTGATGGTAGGTTATTTTCTGAGAGAGAGACCTTACCTTACCTTACAGACCTTACATTTTGTTCGGGTTGCCCCAGGTCCCTCAGTGTGAGGCACCTCTAATGTCTACCAGAGAGTTGCTAGTACATCTTCTGGTATATTTTGCATCTTCCAATCTTGGATGGTCTGGGATGCAGTTTAGATATTTTTGTCGAGCTTATCCTTAAACACATCTACGCTCACTCCTGATATATTCCTCAGATGAGCTGGCAACGCATTGAATAGACGCCTGCATTATCGTAGCTGGTGCGTAGTGGATCAATGTCCTGTGGTTGCTTTCCTTATTTTCCTGGTATAGTTTTGGGCACTATTAATCTACCTCTGCTTGTTTCTTTCTGATATTTTTAGTTACATGATGTTTTCTTCTATTCCTTCTATCTGTTTCCATGCCTGAATTATCATGTAGCGTTCTCTTCTCCTTTCTAGACTATATAATTTTAAGGATTGTAGTCTTTCCCAGTAGTCAAGGTCCTTAACTTCTTCTATTCTAGCTGTAAAGGACCTTTGTACACTCTCTATTTGTGCAATATCCTTTTGATAGTGTGGGTACCATATCATATTGCAATATTCAAGTGGACTACGACATATGTTTTATAAAGCATAATCATGTGTTCAGCTTTTCTTGTTTTGAAGTGCCGTAACAACATTCCCATTTTTGCTTTACATTTTTGCCAATAGAATTGCTATTTGATCCTTGCATAACATGTTCCTATTCATCATCACACCAAGGTCTTTAACTGCTTCCTTATTTGTGATTGTCTCATTATTAGTTCCCCTATATGCATATAGCTTTCCTTCTCTGTCTCCATAATTTATTGATTCAAATTTATCAGAGTTAAATACCATCCTATTTACCTCTGCCCAATCATATACTTTGTTAAGGTTTCTTTGTAGAGCGTTCCTATCTTCATCACAAGTAATTTCTCTACTTATTCTTGTTGTCGTCAGCGAAACTACTCACTACCGAATCCTTAACATTACTGTCTATGTCTTCAATCATAATAACAAACAGTATTGCAGCTAACACCCGTTACCTTGTGGCACACCGGATATTACCTTGGCTTCATCCGATTTCTCAATCGTTTGCAATAACTATCTGTTTTCTGTTGTGTAAAAATTCTTTTAACCATCTTCCTACTTTATCCCCGATATTATGTTTTTTTAATTTTCTTCGCTAATATATTATGGTCTACCTTGTCAAAAGCTTTTGCAAAGTCTAGATAAACCACATCTGTTTCATTTCCGCTTTTCATATTTTTTAATATGTTCTCACGTTGGGACTAGCAGTTGGGTTTTGTGTACTTTTTTCCGGGTACGAAACCATGTTGTCCTATATTAAAACAAATTATTTTTTATTAAAGGTTTCATAATATTTTTCTTCATTACCCTTTTCATACACTTTCATAATATGTGATGTTAGACTCACAGGCCTATAATTACTTGCCTTTAGTCTTGATCCACTTTTGAAAGTAGGGGTAATATATGCTAATTTGTGCTCATCATAAATCTTGCCTGTATCTACACTTTGTCTTAATTAATATTGCAAGTGGCTTTGCAGATAGAATGAACTACTTTCTTTAACAAAATAGCAGGAACTCCATCAGGCCCTGCTGCAGCTCCATTTTTAATTTCATTAATAGCCTGCACAATATCAGCTTCATTAATTTCTATGTCAGCTAAATATTCACTATTTTCGTCCCTTACTTCTATATCATTATCTTCATTATCTATTCTAGGGGTGAATTCTCTTATATCGTTCTGCCAATATGTTGCAAATTTCCTTTTTTTTCATTCGTTTAATCTCCCTTCAATTCTTAGAGGGCCTATTTCTATTCTTCTTTTATTCATCTTTTTCGCGGTATGTGTATAATAGCTTGGGGTTTTTGCTTGATATTTATTAGGGTTTTTTCTTCCAAGTCCCGTTTTTCATTTTCTTTTGATTGTATAATCTTTTGTTCTGCATTTTCTATCTTACTTTTTAGTTCTATAACTTCCCATGCATTTTTTTCTTTTGCAAGACCTTTTTTCCACTTTCTGATTTTCTGGAAACAAGATCCTTCTGTCTCTTGGTATGCATGACTGATGTTTTACTTTTCTTCTTCGGTATATATTTATCCCACCCTATTTTCTCTAATATTTTATATAATCTCCGTATTTAACCTTATGTCATCACTTACGAAAATGTTATCCCAATCTTTGTTTAATTCTTCATTATTTCTGACCATTTTATATTTTTACTGTAGAAGTTGTATTTTCTATATCCTTCCTACTTTTTCATTTCTTGCTTATCTCTGTTTTCACTTGCTTTGGGGAATGACTGTTAATTCTGTGACATTATGGTCTGAAATACTCGCATTATAAACTATTATTTCTTTAACATAATTCATCTCGTTCACAAATACTAGGTCTAAAGTATTTTCCTTTCTTGTTGGCAGGTGATTTATTTGTTGAATGTTGTATTGTAGTAGCATATCTAATAGCTTTTCGAATTGCCTCTTATCTTCTGCACTACTATTACTCTCTTTTTATATGTATAAGTACAACCACAATCTCCTATTCGTTCTTTCCAGTCTACGAAAGGAAAGTGGAAGTCTCCAGATAGGAGAATAGTCCAGTCCTTGTGATTTCTACATATATCATCCAATTTTTCCATTATTAAGTCAAACTCTTTAGTATTAGGAGGTCTATATATTACTATGTTCATTAATTTTTCAGATTCAAATTCTACCGCTATTAGTTCACATTCTGAGTTACTATATTTCTCATATATTTTTCCTTGTTTTTTGTCTTTCCCATATATTGTGGTTCCCCCTTGATTCCTATTTTTTCTATCGATCTATAAGTTTGGAACCCTTTTATTTGATCGTCAGTCCCAGTCTCTTGGGAATACCAGGTTTCACTTATATTCATATATCTATTTTCTTTTTGCAATTTGTGTTAGTCTTCTAAGTACTCTTATTTTTCTTTTTGAGTTACTCGTAACTAAACCCTGTGCATTCATCACTATGATGGTTTGCGTGTTTTCTCCTTCATTTAATATTGGTAATAATAAAGATTTTCCCAGTCTCTTTCCTGTTCTGGTATGTGTTCTTTTTTTCATTTCCAGAAATTCTGACATTAAAAAATCCAACTTTTCCTTAATATTTGATGTTCCTTCATCATAATTATTAATTTTGTGTCTGAACTGAATCTGCAATTTTCTCCGTATCTGCAATATCCTCTTGTATAATAAATACAGTTATTATCTTGAGTAGAATCTTGGAGCTGATGCTTTGAATTTTTTTTCTGACATCTCTGCATCTCGTTGATGGCTTCTTGTTCTTTTACCTGATATTCTTTATTCCCTCTCTTTATTTGTTTCTTTCTTATTTTGGATTTATTACTTGATTGATTATTTATTTTGATTATGATTCATGGCTACAGGGTGCATATATTTACATTTTTTGTCGAACTTACATCCTTTTCCTTCTTTTAGGTTTTTGCATATTTTTGGATGCAGATCTCTGCAATCATCATCATAACCATCTAGGTATGCACATTTACCATATATTTCATAGTTGTGACATACCTTAGGAGTTTGTAGTAACATCTTTCTCCAAATCTGCAATTCCCTTTTTTTCAAAAAGTTGCAGACTTTGTCTTTTTTGTCTATTTTTTCCTCTTTCCCGTCATTGTGTAGATCTGGGTAGAGCCTCTTCGGGATTTTCTTTTGTGTTGTCATATCGTAATTTATTTCTTCGTAGGTATGCTGCTTTATTGCCTCATATGTAGTATCAATGAGTATCTCTGCATCCCTACTTTTATCTTGTTCTTTGTTTTCCTTATTTTTTTCTGTCATTTCAGTTTTTGTTTACTTCTCTTCCATTTTCCTCTTCTTCTTCTTCCTCTTCCTCTTCTTCTTCATCCTCAACTATTTGTACATTCAATCTTGATTTAATAAACATTGTCTATCCATGATAGACATGTTGAGCAAATATTCTTGTATCTTTTCTCATATCTTGCATTACCTTAGCACATTGTGGATGGGTCGGAATGTTGCATGCAGCACATTTTCTAATTAGGTTTTGTGGATTAACTATGCTATACCACACCTTACACAGTTTGCATGCTTTTGGCATTCTTTTCCTAATGCCATCAATTAGGATATTCACAAGGTTCACCTTATTCATTTTATTTGTCGGAATATGTGGTTTATGTATATTTCCTTTATGAGTCTCTTGACCACTTGGATTTTATTTGGAACTTCTTCAATTATTTTCAAGATGTTTTCAGTTGATTTCTTCCAGTTTGAAGGATTATATCCTTCTAATATATCTATGATATATTAGAGAGAGAGAGAGAGAGAGAGATAGGGGAAACTACTTAGGTATATCTGATGGTATGTTATTTTCTTAGAGAGAGAGAGAGAGAGAGAGAGAGAGAGAGAGAGAGAGACCTTACCTTACAGACCTTACAGTTCGTTCGGGTTGCCCCAGGTCCCTCAGTGTGAGGCACCTCTAATATCTACCAGAGAGTTGCTAGTACATCTTCCGGTATATTTTGCATCTTCCAATCTTGGATGGTCTGGGATGCAGTTTAGATATTTGTCGAGCTTATTCTTAAACACATCTACGCTCACTCCTGATATATTCCTCAGATGAGCTGGCAACGCATTGAATAGACGCTGCATTATCGATGCTGGTGCGTAGTGGATTAATGTCCTGTGTGGCTTTCCTTATTTTTCCTGGTATAGTTTTTTTGTTTTGGGCACTATTAATCTACCTCTGCTTGCTCTTTCTGATATTTTTAGTTCCATGATATTTTCTGCTATTCCTTCTATCTGTTTCCATGCCTGAATTATCATGTAGCGTTCTCTCTCCTTTCTAGACTATATATTTTAAGGATTGTAGTCTTTCCCAGTAGTCAAGGTCCTTAACTTCTTCTATTCTAGCTGTAAAAGTAAAGGACCTTTGTACACTCTCTATTTGTGCAATATCCTTTTGATAGTGTGGGTACCATATCATATTGCAATATTCAAGTGGACTACGAACATATGTTTTATAAAGCATAATCCTGTGTTCAGCTTTTTCTTGTTTTGAAGTGCCCGTAACAACATTCCCATTTTTGCTTTACATTTTCCAACATAATTGCTATTTGATCGTTGCATAACATGTTCCTATTCATCATCACACCAAGGTCTTTAACTGCCTTCCTATTCGTGATTTCTTACTTAGGTATATCTGATGGTAGGTTATTTTCTGAGAGAGAGAGGAGAGAGAGGAGAGAGAGAGAGAGAGAGAGAGGAGATAGGGGAATAGGGGAAAACTTACTTAGGATATACTTGATGGTAGGTTATTTTCTTAGAGAAGAGAGAGAGAGAGAGAGAGAGAGAGGAGGAAACTACTTAGGTAATATCTTGATGGTAAGTAATATTCTGAGGAAGAAGAGAGAGAGAGAGAGAGAGAGAGAGGAGAGAGAGGGGTAGGGGAAACTACTTAGGTATATCTGATGGAAGGTTATTTTCTTTTGTTAGAGAGAGAGAGGAGAGAGAGAGAGAGAGAGAGAGAGAGAGATTAAATTACTACGAGAGAGGAGAGAGAGAGAGAGAGAGAGAGAGAGATAGAGAGAGAGAGAGAGAGAGAGAGAGAGAGAGATAGGAAAGGGAAACTACTTAGGTAATATCTGATGGTAGGTTATTTTCTGAGAGAGAGAGAGAGAGAGAGAGAGAGAGAGAGAGAGAGAGAGAGAGAGAGAGAGAGAGGATGAGCGAGAGAGAGAAGAGAGAATTTACTACGAGAGAAGGGTTTTGAGAGAGAGAGAGATGATAGTGAACTACTTAGGTATATCTTGATGGTAGAGTTTCTTTTTCTTAGAGAGAGAGAGAGAGAGAGAGAATAGAGAGGCGAGAGAGGGAGGAGAGAGAGAGAGAGAGAGATGATAGGGGAACTACTTAGATATATCTGATGGTAGGTTATTTTCTTAGGGAGAGATAGGGGAAACTACTTTGGTATATCTGATGGTAGGTTATTTTCTTAGAGAGAGAGAGAGAGAGAGAGAGAGAGAGAGAGAGAGAGAGAGAGAGAGAGAGAGAGATATTTGGGAACTACTTTGGTATTATTAATGGGGGGTTATTTTGAGAGAACGAGAGAGAGAGAGGGGAGAGAGAGTAGAGAGAGAGAGAGAGAGCATTTTCTTTTTTCTAATTCGAAAATCTGCAATATTCAGGTATACTTTAAATGGCCCGAAAACTGCCAAGACCCTTCATGATATTTTCATTGTATAAAGCTCAAAAATACTCTCATGATGATGCTAGTGATTTTAGAGGTTTTCCATCTCTGATACAAGGCACAGAATCCCCAGCCTTCTCCACGATCTGTTTTCGTTCACACGGGAACAGCAGCACCTGCCAAATGGCAAATGAAAAACGCTAGAAATAGAATTCTTGGTGGAAATAGAATTCCTGTGGAAATAGAATTCTTAGCGGAAAATAGAATTCCTGGTGGACGTAAAATTCCTGGTGGAAATAGAATCCCTGGTGGAAATAGAATTCTTGGTGAAAATAGAATCCTTGGTGGAAATAGAATTCCCGGTGGAAATACAATTCTTGGTGGAAATAGAATTCCTGGTGGACGTAAAATTCCTGGTGGACGTAAAATTCTGGTGGAAATAGAATTCCTGGTGGAAATAGAATTCCTAGTAGAAATAGAATTCCTAGTAGAAATAGAATTCCTGGTGGAAATAGAATTCCTGGTGGAAATAGAATTCTTGGTGGAAATAGAATTCCTGGTGGAATAGAATTCCTAGTGGAAATAATATTCTTGGTGAAAAGAGAATTCCTGGTGGAAATAGAATTCCTAGTGGAAATAGAATTCCTTGTGGAAATAGAATTCCAGTGGAAATAGAATTCTTAGTGAAATAGAATTCCTGATGGAAATAGAATTCTGGTGGAAATAGAATTCTTGGTGGAAATAGAATTCCTGGTGGAAATAGAATTCCTGGTGGAAATAGAATTCCTGGTGGAAATAGAATTCCTGGTGGAAATAGAATTCCTGGTGGAAATAGAATTCCTGGTGAAAAGAGAATTCCTGTGAAAAGAGAATTCCTAGTGAAATAAATTCCTGGCCGGAAATAGAATTCCTAGTCAAAAGAGAATTCCTGGTGGAAATAGAATTCCTAGTGGAAATAGAATTCTTAGTGGAAAGAGAATTCCTGGTGGAAAGAGAATTCCTGGTGGAAATAGAATTCCTAGTGGAAATAGAATTCCTAGTGGAAATAGAATTCCTAGTGGAAATAGAATTCTTAGTGGAAAGCGAATTCCTGGTGGGAAGAGAATTTCTGGTGGAAAGAGAATTCCTGGTGGAAATAGAATTCCTAGTGGAAATAGAATTCTTGGTAGAAATAGAATTCCTGGTGGAAATAGAATTCCTGGTGGAAATAGAATTCCTGGTGGAAATAGAATTCTTGGTGGAAATAGAATTCTTGGTGGAAATAGAATTCCTGGTGGAAATAGAATTCCTGGTGGAAATAGAATTCCTAGTGGAAATAGAATTCCTAGTGGAAATAGAATTCCTAGTAGAAATAGAATTCTTAGTGGGAAAGCGAATTCCTGGTGGAAAGAGGAATTCCTGGTGGAAATAGAATTCCTAGTGGAAATAGAATCCTTGGTGGAAAGAGAATTCTTGGTGGATATAAGAATTCCTTTGTGGAAAGAGAATTTCCTGTGGAAATAGAATTCCTATTGAAATGAATCCTAGTGGAAATAGAATTCTTAGTGGAAAGTGGAAAGTTCCTGGTGGAAAGAGAATTCCTGGTGAAAGGAATTCCTAGTGGAAATAGAATTCTGGTGAAAGAGAACTCCTGGTGAAATAGAATTCCTTACATGGAAATAGGAATTCCTGGTGGAAAGAGAATTCCTGGTGGAAAGAGAATTCCTGGTGGAAATAGAATTACTGGAGGAAATAGAATTTCTGGTGGAAAGAGAATTCCTGGTGGAAATAGAATTCCTGGGGGAAATAGAATTACTGGTGGAAATAGAATTCCTAGTCAAAAGAGAATTCTGGTGGAAATAGAATTCCTGGTGGAAATAGAATTCCTAGTCAAAAGAGAATTCCTGGTTGGGGGAAAAGAGAATTCTGTTGGAAATAGAATTCATGGTGGAAAGAGAATTCATGGTGGAAAGAGAAAATTCCTGGTGGAAATAGAATTCCCGGTGGAAATAGAATTCTTCTGGAAAGAGAATTCCTGGTGGAAAGAGAATTCGGTGGAAAGAGAATTCCTGGTGGAAATAGAATTCCTGATGGAAAGAGAATTCCTAGTGGAAAGAGAATTCCTGGTGGAAAGAGAATTCCTGGTGGAAACAGAATTCCTGGTGGAAATAGAATTCCTAGTGGGAAGAGACTTCCTAGTGGAAAGAGAATTCCTGGTGGAAAGAGAATCCTAGTGGAAATTCCTGGTGGAAAGAGAATTTCCTAGTGGAAAGAGAATTCCTGGTGGAAATAGGATTCCTGGTGGAAATAGAATTCCTGGTGGAAATAGAATTCCTGGTGGAATAGAATTCCTGGTGGAAATAGAATTCCTGGTGGAAATAGAATTCCTGGTGGAAATAGAATTCCTGGTGGAAAGAGAATTCTTAGTGGAAATAGAATTCCTAGTGGAAAGAGAATTCCTAGTGGAAAGAGAATTCCTGGTGGAAAGAGAATTCCTGGTGGAAATAGAATTCCTGGTGGAAATAGAATTCCTAGTGGAAAGAGAATTCCAAGTGGGAAAAGAGAATTCCTGGTGGAAGGAGAATTCCTGTTGGAAATAGAATTCCTGGTGGAAAGAGAATTCCTAGTGGAAAGAGAATTCCTGGTGGAAACAGAATTCCTAGTGGAAAGAGAATTCCTGGTGGAAAGAGAATCCTGGTGGAAAGAGAATTCCTGGCAGAAAGAGAATTCCTGGTGGAAATAGAATTCCTAGTGGAAAGAGAATTCCTGGTGGAAAAGAGAATTCCTGGCGGGAAAGAGAATTCTGGTGGAAATAGAATTCCTAGTGAAAGAGAATTACCTGTGGAAATAGAACTACTGGTGGAAATAGAATTCCTGGTGGAAAGAGAATTCCTGGCGGAAAGAGAATTCCTGGTGGAAATAGAATTCCTAGTGAAAGAGAATTCCTGGTGGAAATAGAACTACTGGTGGAAATAGAATTCCTGAATAGGAATTTCCTGGAAATAGAATTCCTGTTTAAGAGACGAGACTTTCAGTTACATCACCTCTTGCACCGAAGATAAAATGAAATGAAGAGAGCGCGAAATCAAACGGATTTCTTTCCCCTACAGGTGTCACCATTTTTTTTCTCTTCTTCCTTCTTTTTTTCCTGTGACTTTTAGAGTGAGTTAAGTGTAATGTAATTGTTCTTTTGAAATGATAGGTGTTTAGCTGTATTATATATGTATATATGTATTTATTATACATGTATGTATGTATATATATATATATATATATATATATATATATATATATATATATATATAGATACAATAGAACTTCAAACAATTTTTTCATACCTGTTAAAAGGCATAAACCTACCTATTCTACGCGAACCCTGAAAAGCGTTAATTCCTCTTTCCCGATCCTCCAAATTCATATGTCGAAACAATTCCGACTGATAACAATCTATTTCCCTAAAAGAAGTTTATTCCTGCTGATTCGAATGAATTCGGAGGAGTATCATAAGTAAGCTGATAAGCCGCAGTGATGAACTGATAGACATCGGAGAGAGGGTGTGGTGGGGGAGGGTGAAGGGGATGAGGTTTGGTACAATGAAGAGAAATCGAAAACAGAGAGAGAGAGAGAGAGAGAGAGAGAGAGAGAGGAGAGTTGGGTGTATTTACAAAGAAGGGCCTTCCATAATAGTTATTGCTTCATTCACCAGACAGATTAAAGGTAGTTATGAAAATTGGCGATCTACTCATATTTTATATCTATCATTTACCTAGCTATCATTTCATATTCATATCTATCAATTATATGCCAATCTATTCATATTTATATCCATTAATTATCTGGCTATCTATTCAAATTTTTATCTGTTCATTATCTGGCGATCTACTCGTATTTGTATCTATTAAATATCTTACTATCATTCATATTTATATCTGTTAATTACCTGCTATATCTATATCTATTAATTACCTGGCTAGCTATTCATACTTATTATATTTATTTATTTGGTTATCATTCATATTTATATTTATAATTATCTATCTATCTATTCATATTTTTATCTATTAATTATCTGGCTATCTATTCATATTTACATCTATTAATTACCTAGCTATCTACTCATATTTATATCTATTAATTATCTGGCTATCATTCATATTTATATCTATTAATTACCGGGCTATCTGTCCATATTTATATATATTAATTATTTGGTTATCATTCATATTTATATCTATTGATTACCTGGCTATCTATTCATACATATATCTATTAATTACCTAGGTATCTATTCATATTATATCTAATAATTATCTGGCTAGCATTCATATATATATATATATATATATATATATATATATATATATATATATATATATAGTATTATATATAGATATATATATATGAATATGAATAGATATCAAGATAATTAATATATATAAATGTAAATGATAGCTAGAGAACTAATATATATATATATATATATATATATAATATATATATACTATATATATATATATATATATATATATATAGATATATATATATATATATATATATATATATATATATATATATATATTAGTTCTCTAGCTATCATTCACATTTATATATATTAATTATCTTGATATCTATTCATTATATATATATATATATATTTAAGAGGTGAAAAGAAGGGGAATGGCTAATAATATGTTTAAAGTGTTTTATATAATAATAAAGTCACATAGCTCTACTCGCCTAGAGACAAGGGGTGGTACGCTGCTAGTTTCTATTGGAGAAAAGGTATTTGCTGAACAGACAAATTGTCTCAGAGGTCGTTCCCCGTTCGCGAGGCATGTGCATTCGTTTGTACGCGTATTACAGGCCTACTGGTTCAGGGTACTTGTGGAAGACGCATTCTTTGTGCAAAAGAGATAACGTCAAGTGGTTGCTCCGAGTGTCCGGGAGAAAACGCCCATCGAAAAGGTAGGACAATTCTATAAAAACTTAGAAAAACTGTTACCTTTTGGAAAAGAGAGAGAAGTGTGAAAATACTCTCTTTACGTAAATACTTTGAAAAGTGATGGGGGGATGGGGGGTGTATACATAATATCTTTATTACAGATGGGTCCGATTCCATGGTTGATTAGAAACGGGATTCTCTAACCTGACTAATACTAGATAATATGACTTTTGGGGTTTGAGAGTGTAACCTTAGTCAGGAGGGTACAATGTTATCTTACTGTTTCTTTATAGGTAGGATTTGGGTGTTTATGCCATTATGACTTGTTAATCATTTTGTTCTTTGTTATAACCAATTGCTTTGTGGGAAATAGTATTTTTTATATTTACGCAGTCTTAATAAGCTCGTGAACATCTTACAGACAGGGCACCGCTGGCAACAGGTAAGAGTTCCCAGTTTGTGTAGTTTAGGGAATAAGGGGGGGATACAGTGGTGGCAGCGGTAAAGGCTTTTTATATATTTTTCAAGCTGTAGGTACGCTCCGAAGGGACTGGTGACCAGTTAGAAATAGGAGGTTTCGTTTTTATTTTGACTAGGAAAAGGGGTTATTAATCATGTCACAGGCAACTCAGGGTCATTACTGCTGATTTGACAGAGAGAAGCTGTTCCTCAGACAGTCTTCCTCTCCCAAGCCAAGTCAGTTGATTCTTGAGATTACGGAATAAAGGTACGTTTAAAAAAAAAAAAAAAAAACGGGGGGAGAAAAAGTTTAGTTTTCGACATATAAAGTGTTTCGCAGTTCGAGCATGTTTGCGGTGTATGTGAATCGGTTTACGGTCATACGAAGACGTAAGTGTATTTTCGAGTTTTTTCTTTTTTCTTTATTTATTTCTCTTTTTATATTTTGTGGATTTTCTTTAACCTTTTGTTCTTGTTCATGTTCCTTGTGTTTGTGTGTGGCGAACTTGACTGAGTGGGATTTTTGCAGCGAGTCGTGCCAGAGAGAGAGAGAGAGAGAGAGAGAGAGAGAGAGAGAGAGAGAGAAGAGAGAGAGAGAGAGGCGAGTTAGCTCGGCAAACACCTTGCGTTCTTTTTTCTTTTTCTATCCCTTCCTTATTATTATTATTTTTTTTATTGTCATTTTCGTGGGGTTGATTTTGTGATTGGGGACGGGGCACGCTTACCTTTTGTTATCCATTATTGGGGGGAAAATTTCTGTTGATTTTTCTTGATTGGGTTTAGTATATAAATACATGATGTTATTGAGATCGGGGAAGTGTAGTGGAAAAAACAGCCTCGGGAAACAAGATAAAATGGCGGATGCTAAACCGACGACGCTACTACATCATGTGACAAACATTTCTGCGGGGGTCAGCCCGTTCAAAGGGATTGTGGATGGCGCATTGTCACAGCCTGTAAATATTTTCATAGAAGGAGTTTAATAACTATTTAGCGGGAAAGAATATAGTAGACGATGTAGAGGCATTCAGAGAGGCGAAAGCTTTGCTAGATTTCAATAAGGGAGACCTCAGTCATAGGTCAAGGAGTTTCCAATTTACAAAATGTCGTACCTGGACAGACTTGCAAGCATTTTTGAAAACAGCATATGGCTCAAAGGAACACGGAGATATGGTGAGAGACCTTCGAGGTCTTTATAAACTACGGAAAGGCACTAATAGCCTTGTAGAACATAGTTCAAAGCTGTTTGACGCAGTGGCAGATTGGGTAGGAAAATTGAAAACCATCTAAATGGGTTACAGGGGATAACCTCCCTCTAAATAATGTTCATAAAACTGATCTATTTTTCCCTGCTATTACACGAGGTACCCGATGCAATAGTGGATAGCTTTGATGAAAAGGTTGAGCCTACCTCAGACGAAGAATTACTTTATACCCAAATAGATAAACACAGGTCTAAATGTCCCACCGTAGATAGCACAATTTTTAACGGGACAGGCCGAAGAATAGAGTACAGAGAGACACGGAACTTTCCCTCATCGTCTGTGTGTAAAGTTGAGTATAACAAAAGATCGATCGATCAAAAGCAACAGCAGTTGCGTTGTTTCAACTGCAATAAACCAGGACATCCAAAGAAATTGTGTAGGGTTAATATTGTGGAATGTGTAAAAGTACTGAGCATTATTGCAGTCTTGTCGTCTCAGATACGGAGAGATGCGAGGCCTACACCTCAGGGTTTCTGGTAATTATATGTGAGAACTTCCCAGGCAGGTCAAACCAGAGGGCAAAGGGATCGGCGAAATTTTTGGAAGCCTGATCAACAAAAAGGGTACAGGTGATTGGTATATGCATTGTGGTCTCGTGGGGGACGCCCCAGAGCCCAAGCCTATAGTCTATTGAATAGTAGGGGATGTGGATATCCCAATTTTTATAGACACCGGGGCATCAATAAATCTAATGGACTATAATTTGTATCAATCCATGTTCTCCAATTACCCTTTGCAGCCCTCTACGGAGACGGTGTGTGATGTGCAACCCCATAGATTAAACACCTGTGTTGTGGACAAATAAGGTTTGCTCTCGGTGACAGAGTGTTAACAGAACCTTTTTTGGTAATAAAAGAAGAATTGCCTTAGGTAATAATAAAATCTTGTTGGGTCATCCTGCTTGTAGAAGACACAAGATTTCGATCCATGCGGGTGCTAATGGGATAACAATTGGGAAAATGGGTTACCTCATACCATATGAGGACGTGAATAGAATGGAGGACATGGAGGTTATGAAAGAGGAGAGGTGCTCGGTGGTATTAATGGCGGTGATACGAGTGTTATGGGGTAAAAGGTAATGTTAAAAACACACGTGGTGATCTGGGAGATGATTACGGGGGTTCTATCAGAGTTCATAGTGGTAACAATGATACTAACAATACTGGTGATGATACTAATATGGATGTTATTTCTGATACTAACAATGCTGGGGATAATACTGAGGGTGGTAATTTGTATGGGGCGGTGGCAAGGGGAGATACTAACCACAAATATAGAGGGTATTTTATTTGAAGATATTATGTTACTTCCAGGTTCAAAGGTTATGGTAAAAGTTAAATTGAAGGAAATGAGAAAACCCACAGATGTGTGTGTTATTGAAAACAGCGAAAAGCTCAGAGGAGTTGTTAGCACGGCATCAGTGAACAGTGTATCCAAGAATGGGGTTACGTAGGTGGAGCTATTAAACTGTAATGATGCAGCTAGGAGATACCAGAAAAAAAACATATATAGTGAACTTCCAAGATTGGAATTGTGATAGTGGTTCTGTGGCTATCGTAGAGGGGAAACCTGAGTTTTCGGAGGCAGAAATACAATCAAGGAAACAAACGTTTAGAGAACATTTGGCTAATGCGGATTATAGCAAACACGTTGAAGCGAATAAGCGGGCTCTTGGCGGAATTTGGGGATACGGTAGCCTTGCAAGGTGATAAATTGGGGTTGACTAATGTGTTAGAGCATAAGGTGAATTTGGAGAGCAACTCAAAACCTATTTATATTCCTGCATATCGCATACCTTTCAAATCAGAGAACAGGTAGAGAAAGAAGTTAATAGATGGGAAGAAGAGGGAATCATTAGACCCAGTGTGTCTCCTTACAACTTTCCCTTGTTAGCGGTGCCTAAGAAAGATGGTTCGGTCCGTGTATGCGTCGATTTTTTGACGTTTTAAATGAGAAAACGATCCCTGACCGCTACCCAGTTTGCGTGCATACCAGATCTTTTTTGTCGAAATTGGGGGACATAATATTTATAGCTCAATTGATTTGGCGCAAGGTTTCTTACAGGTCCCTCTCAGCGAGAGCACCAAGGAATATACCACCTTTTCAGTGCCCAAGGGGACACTATGAATTTACGCGAATGCCTTTCGGTTTATCGGGCAGTCCGATGACTTTTACCAGGTTGGTGAACACAGTTTTGCACGGGTTATTGGGCAGAAATGTTTTTGTGTATATGGATGACATCCTGATCGCAACGGACATGATCGCGCAACACCTGGAAGTGCTTACAGAAGTACTTAGGAGGCTTAGATTAGCGGGGTTGAAAATCAAGCTAGCCAAGTGTTCGTTCTTGAAAAAGCAGATCACATATCTAGGTCACGTCATATCTTAAGGAAGGGGTTAGAGTAAATGACGATAAAGTCAAAGCAATAGCGAATTTTCGCACCCCCAGATCAAAGAAAGAGATTAAGTCATTCCTGGGTATCGCCGTTTCTTCAGGAGGTTCGTAAAGGGTTTTCTAACATAGCAGCTCCCCTAACTGATGTGTTGCGGGAAGACGTTCAATTTCAATGGAAGGAACCCCAGGCGGAGAGTTTTCAAAAGCTTAAGATGCGCTATGAATCCCCCAGTTTGAAGTTTCCAGATTTTTAAGGAACCTTTTACATTAGTGACTGATGCAAGCCAGGAAGGCATAGGTGCATGCCTTATGCAAAAGTTTGATGGGAAATTTCATCTATAGCTTTTTATAGCAGGAAGTTCAGGACAAAAGGCAGCAACGAGAAGTCCATGGCACCATAGATAAGGAAGCCTTTGAAATAGTGTCGAGCTTAGTTCATTTTAAAATGTTACTGATGGGGAATAAAGTTAGAAGTCCTTACAAACCACAAACCATTACTCGATCTTTTTAATAAACCCGATTTGTCTCCCAAAAGAGCTCGATGGTTTCTAAACTATCAGAGATTTTTGATGCAAAGCTCAAATATATAGAGGGCAAATTTAATGTTGTTGCTGATGCTCTCAGCAGGAGTTTTCATGACGCGGAAGGTTCCAAGTCGCGCAGGTCATTAACGAAGCCATACAATGGAATATACCTCTCATAGAGCTAAGGCAAGATGAAGACGAGGTTTTAGCAGATGCGAAAGCATTTCTGAGAGGGGAATTAGTCAAGAAACGTTATAGCTTGCCTTTGGAGTTAGAAGGAAATCTGTTGGTTAGGAAAATTAAATATAAGTTGAGAAACCAGTGAAAGTAGAGATACGACAGATCGTAATTCCGAAAGTCCTAATTCCAGTGGTTTTAGATATAGTTCAATGCAGGTTCGGTAGTCCTCACTTGGGAATAGAAAAAACTTATGATGAGGTTCGGGCTAAATACATTTGGAAAAATATGGGTAAAGATGTGGAAAATTCCGTAAGGAATTGTGCAGTGTGCAACGCATGTAAGCCTGCTAGGACAACGTCATGCAAATTAGGATCGTATTCCTATACCGAGTAGCCCTTTTCAGAGAATACATATGGATGTCTTAGGAATTTTTGTGAGTCTAGATATGCGAACAAGTACTTGCTAGTGATAATAGATGAACTTACAAGGATAGTAGAAATTTTCCCAACTTAAGCATAAAACGCCGAAGAAGTAGCCATAGCATTTTTCAATGGTATCGTTTGCAGATATGGTTCACCCGAAGTTCTATTAACCGACAATGGAGGGAATTTGTGAACAAAACCTTGAAGTGTTTAGCTGAATTCATGGGAATACAGAAAGTAACAATTATTCCATACAGACCCGAGGCTCATGGGTTGTGCGAACGAGCAAACAGGAAAGTGCTCGAAGCGCTCAGAAAAACGGTAGGTGGTAATGATAGAAATTGGGACAGATAGATTAACGTTGTTAGACATAGCATTAACACCATGGTTAGCGATTCAATTAAAATGTCCCCTTTTGAAGCTTTGTTTGGTTATCCAGCGCGAGGCACATTTGATTTGTTAACTACGCTTCACCAGGGGGAAGATATGGTTTGAAGCGCTGATATCCACAGCGAGAGAGAGACACGCATGTCTCAGCCGTAATCTCGAGTCCACAACCAGAGATATGGTTCAGAAGAGTATTAGTAAATCATCTGATCCCAAGATCAATGTCGGTGATAAGGTATTTTTTAAAACTTAACGTGAGAAATGAGTTTAAATTACAAACTAGGCCCGAAGTTTGAAGGCCTTTTAAAGTCATTGAAGAGAAAATTGGAAATAGGTTTGTAGTTTTAAATGAACGAACAGGTCAGTCGAGGCTAACACATATCTCGAAATTGAAAAGAATTGGTTGTGGCAATTAATATATGATCGCGCAATTGCATTCATTTTTCCTTTTTTTTTTTCCTTATCTGTTTTTGTAATTTGAGGACAGAATGGCTTCGCCATTTTTTCCTTCTCCTTTGTTTCATTTTAATGTTTTTCTCTCTTATTATATGTAAGTCTGCGGCGTTTTGGCGTATTTTGATTTCGGGGTTAATATTTTTCGGCAAATTTTTGCTTTAGCTGAGAAACGGGATGGTCTTTTTAGCGCGGGGTCAGTAATTAAATAGAGGAATTATTTATGTCACCTGAGTGGTGTTATTATTAAGATGATGGTTTATGTATAATGAGATGGTTCTGTGGAGTGTGCTTACGAAGTTTCATTAACTAAATTTTTTTTTTTTTTTTTGAGAATCACGAGTTTCTAGCGTCGCAAGTCTGAATATGCTGCAATGCGAAGCACCTGACGTGTTCATAGGTGGGTTTCTTTTTTGCTGAAGTTGCTGTAAGGAGTCCGGTTGCGAACCTTCCCTTTGAATTTGATTACTCGGGGATTTGCACGGTTTTCGGAGATGCTGATTATGACATTTCACGAGAACGTGTCATGTAAGGGGATTTTTTTTTCTTGTCGATAGGGTTTGCTGCGCTAGCAAGATTCTGTAACGGTACACATTCCGTTTTGGGAAAAGATGTTGAATTATATATGTTTTTTTTTTTCTTTTCTTAACGTCGTCCGAGAAGATTAAACAACTGATGGTTTTCTTTTTTTCTTTTTTCTTTTCTCTTATGTGCGCTGTGTAATGGGGAGGGGAGAGTTTCACTTACTATTGTTGTATTATCTTATTTTTTTTCTTCTTCTTCTTTTTCTTTTCTTACGAGAGATGTTGCAATGAGGGTTAAGCTCTAAATAGCATTTATCTTTTAGATAGAAGATATAATTTGTCAGGGTATGTGGGTTGGATAGAAGGGGTGTTCGGCATTACATTTTATGGAGGCTAGTTATATAAACCATAAAAGGGTTTTTACTGTTAGACTTTATGAGTTCTCTTTTTGATAGTGTGTTTGTCAGATATGGGATTATTGTGAGAATTCAGTAGGTAAAGATTATTTGGTTTAGCGAGGAATTTTTCTTTTTTTAATATTTGATTAGTAGATTGAATATATTAATTAGTGACGAATTTGTGGGGTAAAACAAGACTTTAGTTATTTTATGACCATGTAGACCTTTTAAATACGGACACACAATGACTTTGGAGAATTCCCAACTCTACGTGAGGATGCCAAGGGAGACGACTTCGTTCTACAGTACCAGAGGTTGAGTCAAGTCTACACACGAAGGGCATTTTTGGGGACTGCCTTGGCAAAGGATGAGATGTCTTCGCTATAATTTCTGGATAAATCAGGAGTCTACAGTCTTCGGTGAGGCGGGTGCGAGTAGCACTTGCATAGAATAACGGGGTGGTGACCACGTTTACTTCAGTAGAAAACGTCGAATCTACAGTTTCGCGACGGGAGGGTGTTGGATACACTCACGAGGGTCGCAGACGCTGAATAATGGCGCGTGCTGAGTTGTTTCGAGTTGGGTTACGTACTCGAGCTGCGTCTACAACAATTCGCTCATTCTACAGGGTCCCAGCTGTTTGACAGTTCCTGCAGGATTCTTACAGACTTCTTCATGGTACTTAGTTGGCGTGTCTAACTCGTCGATAAAGGTGTTTTCACCGACACCTACACGGAAGCCATAAGGCGGTTCGAATCCGCCTACAGTGGAGTCCGTTACAGTCCCGCCACTCGAAGATAGTGGTGAAGATGAACCTTTTTTCTTTTCGATGACCGTTATACTATACCAATAGTAATGATCATGTTAGGCGCTATACTAATCGCCATTTGTGTACTTGGAGTCCTTAAACTTTTATGCATTCGACGAAGCACAAGTGCTCCGGCAACGGAGGTGGCTCTAAGTCATGTGGTACATTGATACATTGGGCATTAGTTGCCGATATGGTGTGCGACGGGAGTGCATTATTTTCTTTTTGAGCCAGCCTCTGGTGGTTTTATATATATATTGTAAGACGCTTGTGTATCTAGTGCTAGGCGGGAGCTAGCATGGGGGTAGCCGAGCTCCTCTAAGAGGTGAAAAGAGGGGGAATGGCTGATAATATGTTTTAAAGTGTGTTTTTATATAATAATAAAGTCACATAGCTCTACTCGCCTAGAGACAAGGGGTGGTACGCTGCTAGTTCATATTGGAGAAAAAGGTATTTGCTGAACAAGCAACTTGTCTCAGAGGTCGTTCCCAGTTTGCGAGGCATGTGCATTCGTTTGTACGCGTATTACAGCCTACTGGTTCAGGCTACTTGTGGAAGACGCATTCTTTGTGCAAAAGAGATAACGTCAAGTGGTTGCTCCGAGTGTCGGGAGAAAACGCCCCATCGAAAAGGTAGGACACATTCTATAAAAACTTAGAAAAAACTGTTACCTTTTTGGAAAGAGAGAGAAGTGTGAAAATACTCTCTTTACGTAAATACTTTGAAAAGAGTGATGATGTTTTTTATACATAATATCTTTATTACAGATGGGTCCGATTCCATGGCTGATTAGAAACGGGATTCTCTAACCTGACTAATACTAGACAATATGACTTTTTGGGGTTTGAGAGTGTAACCTTAGTCAGGAGGGTAGAATGGTATCTTATGGTTTCTTTATGGGTAGATTTGGGTGTTTATGCCATTATGACTTGTTAATCATTTTGTTCTTTGTTTATAACCAATTGCTTTGGGAAATAAATAGTATTTTTTATATTTACGCAGTCTTAATAAGCTTCGTGACATCTTACAGACAGGGCACCGTTGGGCAACAGGTAAGAGTTCCCAGTGTGTAGTTTAGGGAATAAGGGGGTATACATATATATATATATATATATATATATATATATTCATTAACTTGCTATCTATTCATATTTATATCAGTTAATTATCTGGCTATCTACTCACATTTTATATATACTAATTATCTGGCTATCTGTTCATATTTATATGTATTAATTACCTGGCTATCTACTCATATTTATATCTATTAATTATCTGGGTAGCCATTCATACTTATATCTATTATTTATCTGGCTATCATTCATATAATTATCCATCTATCTATTCATATCTATTTCTATTAATCATCTGGCTATCATTCATATTTATATCTATTTATTAATTATCTGGCTATCATTCATATTTATATCTATTAATTACCTGGCTATCATTCATATCTATATTTATAATTATCTATCTATCTATTCAAATTTATATCTATTAATCATCTGGCTATCATTCAGATTTATATTTATTAATTATCTCTCTATCTGTTCATATTTTATATCTATTAATCATCTGGCTACCTTTTTATATTTATTTATATTAATTATCTGGCTATCTATCCATATTTATAATCTAGATATTTCAAATAGAAATTACTCACATTTATGTCTCGGACAAGAAAGGAAATAACCCTTCCATTAAAACAGATTCTGAAAACTTCCAATTCAGAAACTTTCCACAAAAAATCCGGAGAGCGCCGCAACAAAATAAGGGACTCAATTATTCCTGAGGAACTGGGAAAAAAAGAAGAAATATTTACTGGGAGGCAACGCGATTAAAATAAACTCAAGAGTTGAGCTCCTTTTTTTTCTGTTTCGGGACAAATACCGATTCGGTAGATTAGACTGGAAGTTTGGAAGTTCGAATTCACTAGGAAGTTGCGTCTTCAAAAGTCGTCTTTTTTTTTTTTTCGGGGCGAAGAAGAATTTTAAATTGTCTTTTGTTTTTGGGGGGCGGGGTGGGGGGCACGAAGAATTTTCAAAGGAGGACGAAAAAGAAAGTCAACGTTTTCCATTTCGATTTTTCACATGTATTAGAATAAAAGTGCGTAAGAAAACGCTGATTAAAGATTTTTTGCAAACTCTGAGAAAGCAAAAGAACTACATATTTTCTTTTATTCTAAAGGCAAATAAATATCGAGCTTATCTCTACTCTAGGCGATTATCTGAAAGCAGCTTATTGCTGATTTAGCTGCAGCAGATGTTATTCTCCCTACAAACTAATTTTTCCACATGGTTTACTGCCTTAGAAAATAAGAAAATAAAAAATCATTAATTTCTCTCAACTACTTATACTTCATACCATATATTCTTGACATTTTCCAGTCTTTATCGAGTATATGTCATGAACTACAGCTCGGTCCGTGTGTTACAAACAACTGCATCCCTTAACTTTGAGATTCCTCACACACCTGTTTTATATTAAAAACCTGATTCTCACATTCTCTTCTTTGTCTAAACCTGCAACAATTCTCTCTCCCATTCCTTGGTAACAATTCCCTCGTCTAGACATACCTTACAAATCATGGCCAGCAAATCATTTACTAGCACCTCACCACAACTATCTATCTATCTATATATATATATATATAAATATATATATATATATATATATATATATATATATATATATATATATATATATATATATATAAAAAATATATATATATATATATATATATATATATATATATATATATATATATATAGATATATATATATATATATATATATATACATATATATATAATAAAAGCAGCCCATAAAAACACCAAAATACAGAGAGAATATACTATATTTCAGAGACTGTTGTCTCCCTCTTCAGGTAGATGAAGAGGGAGACAGCAGTCTCTGAAATATATATTTCTCTCTCTATATTTTGGTTTTGGTGTGATGAGATCCTTTTATTAGATGGATTCTGTTATAACAGAATATTTTACCAGTCATATATATATATATATATATATATATATATATATTTATAGATTATATATTATATATTATATATATGTATATATATATATATATATATATATATATATATAGAGAGAGAGAGAGAGAGAGAGAGAGAGAGAGAGAGAGAGAGAGAGAGAGAGAGAGAGAGAGAAACAGTAAAACCTTAACCTACAAAGAAAGATCGAAATGCCTTTCAGATTATCAAGTTTCACTAAGACCTTTTCCTTCGCCAACGAATAAATGATTCAATTGTTTTCCCACCGGCGAAAAAGACAGATTTAACGATATTCAAAGTAATGAAACTTTGTCCCTTTTGTTTTCTTTTTATTCATCAGACATCTTGGCTGAAAGCCAGATCGACAAACAACTAAATCTAAATCCAGTTTCCCTTGAAGTTGTGCATTGGGAAAGAGCAATATTGTCCCAATGCACGGAACTCTTGTTAGAGGGTGACAAAAAAAATAAATGAAACAGTTTTGCTTTTGATTTATATTCGGGGTTTCCTTATTATTATTATTATTATTATTATTATTATTATTATTATTATTATTATTATTATTATTATTATTATTATTATTATTATAAGTCTCTGGTCGCTACCTCTCTTTCATTATTTTCAACTTCAAAGAAAATACTCAGAAATCAACATTTTATTTACGTAGGTCATAGCTCACAGGGTTGCTCAATCCTACCCATTAGCCTTCTCAAAAAAACAGACGATTATAAATTAGGTTTTCATTATTTATGAAATGTGTGTGTGTGTGTATTATACACACACACACATATATA